>NC_068433.1:32861631-33066631 GCF_023373465.1 Oncorhynchus keta | reverse complement strand
ATCTTTAATTATATGAGCTCCATCACAACCCTGTGACTCTCAGATTAATTCAGTGTCTATAAATGAATTCTCTGAGAGTGCTTACACATTGCAACTGAGATCCTTTATAGCAAAGACACACATAGCCAGACAGCATTGGCTATAAATTATCTTTCAGCTTTGTCTCCTAAACTATGTTCTTATTTCGCTCTTGGTACCACTCAGGACCAAAAACTACCATATATCAAATACACCCCTCCTGGACAAGATCACAGTGATTGGCACACAGACATTGTGGAGCCAAGAGATAATTGGTTCCCCCTCAATCATCCCTTCACATGGTTTAAAAGATGTGTTTACATATGAAGACAAGCTTGACCTCTCCCCTCTCTGCGGCCCAAGTAACTGAACCCAGGACAGAGAAAGGATAACTGCAAATGGCCCCCACTATAGTACAACAAGATACATTCTAAATGAGAAGTAACTCACAAGCATATAATGAAAATAAAACATCTTATCTATGTTACCCAGCTATTCTGATTAATCCCCAACACCCCTCATCAAGCTATACACAATACCCCATAATGACAGAGCAAAATCAGGTTTTTATTATCTCCTGCTAATTTATTAAAAATAAAAAACTGAAATATCACATTTACATAAGTATTCAGACCCTTTACTCAGTACTTTGTTGAAGCACCTTTGGCAGTGATTACAGCCTTGAGTCTTCTTGGGTATGACGCTACACACCTATATTTGGGAAGTTTCTCTCATTCTTCTCTGCAGAGCCTCTCAAGCTCTGTCAGGTTCTTTCTTGGGCTCCCGAGAGGCGCAATGGTCTAAGGCACTGCATCTCGGTGCTAGAGGCATCACTAGAGACACCCTGGTTAGAATAAATAAGAATATATGCTTAACTGACTTGCCTATTTAAATAAAGGTTACATAAAAATAAATAAATAAAAGGTTGGATGGGGATTGTTGATGCACAGCTATTTTCAGGTCTATCCAAAGATGTTCGATCGGGCTCTGGCTGGGCAACTCAAGGACATTCAGAGACTTGTCCCGAAGCCACTCCTGCATTGTCTTGGCTGTGTGCTTGGGGTCATTGTCCTGTTGGAAGGTGAACCTTCACCCCAGTCTGAGGTCCTGACTGCTCTTGAACAGGCTCTCATCAAAGATCTCGCTGTACTTTGCTCCGTTCATCTTTGCCTCAATCCTGACTAGTCTCCCAGTCCCTGCCAATGAAAATCATCTTCACAGCATGACACTGCCACCACCATGCTTCATCATAAGGAAGGTGCCAGGTTTCTCCAGATGTGATGCTTGGCATTCAGGCATAAGAGTTCAATCTTGGTTTCATCAGACCAGAGAGTCTTTAGGTGTCTTTAGGCAAACTCCAAGAGGGCTGTCATGTGCCTTTTATTGAGGAGTGGCTTCCGAGTGGCCCCTCTACCATGAAGGCCTGATTGGTGGAGTGCTGCAGAGATGGCTGTCCTTCTGGAAGGTTCTCTCATCTCAATAGAGGAAGTTTAGAGCCTCCTCCTGTGGTCATTTGCAATAAACACCTGCTGCGCCCTGCGCTTAAAAACAGCTCTCTGTCTCCCCTCGTGTTCATTACAAATTGATTATTTTTTCTAACCTATCTACAAACATTACCCCATAATGACAAATTGAAAACATATTTTCAGAAATTGCAGCAAATTTATTGAAAATTAAATATATAAATATCTCAATTACATAAGTATTCACACACGAGTCAGTCGATAGAATCACCTTTGGCTATGATTACAAGTATTTCTGGGTAAGTCTCTAAGAGCTTTTCACACCTGGGTTGTACAATATTTGCACGCTATTCTTTTAAAAATTCTTCAAGCTCTGTCAAGTTAGTTGTTGATCATTTCTAGACAGCCATTTTCATGTCTTGCCACAGATTTTCAAGCCGATTTAAGCCAAAGCTCTAACATTCAATGTCGTCTTGGTAAGCAACTCCAGGGTATATTTGGCCTTGTGTTTTAGGTTATTGTCCTGCTGAAAGGTAAAAAACAGGGAAAACAGACTGAACCAGGTTTTCCTCTAGGATTTTGCCTGTGCATAGCTCTATTCCGTTTCTTTTCATCCTTAAAACTCCCTAGTCCTTGCCGATGACAAGCATACCCATAACATGATGCAGCCACCACCATGCTTGAAAATATGAAAAGCTGTACTCAGTGATAAGTTGTGTTGGATTTTCCCAAAACATAATATTTTTTTTTATGTATTCAGGACATAAAGTGAACATTTTTTGCAGTTTTACTTTAGTGCCTTATCACAAACAGGATGCATGTTTTGTAATTTTTTATTCTGTACAGGCTTCCATCTTTTCACTCTCATTTAGGTTAGTATTGTGGAGTAACTACACTGTTGTTGATCCATCTTCAGTTTTCTCTTATCACAGCCATTCAACACTGTGACTGTTTTAAAGTCACCATTGACCTCATGGTAAAATCCCCGAGTGGTTTCCTTCCTCTCCGGCAACAGACTTAGGAAAGACGCCTGTATCTGTAGTGACTGGGTGTACTGATACACCATCCAAAGTGTAATTAATAACTTCACCATGCTCAAAGGGATATTCAATATCTGCTTTCTTTATTTTTACCCATCAACCAATAGGTGCCCTTCTTTGCGAGGCATTGGAAAACCTTCCTGGTCTTTGTGGTTGAATCTGTGTTTGAAATTCACTGCTCAACTGAGGGACCTTACAAATAATTGTACGTGTGGGGTACAGAGATGAAGTATTCATAAAGAAATCATGTTAATAAACACTATTATTGCACACAGAGCAAGTCCATCAAAATTATTATGTGACTTGTTAAGCACATTTTTACTCCTGAACTTTTCAGGCTTGCCATAACAAAGGGGTTGAAGACTTATTAACATAAGACATTTCAGCTTTTCATGTTTATTAATTGTAAAAAAAATATTTAAAAATGTATTCCACTTTGACATTATGGGGTGTTATCCAGTGACACAAAATCTAAATTTGATACATTTTAAATTCAGGCTGTAACACAACAAAATGTGCAAAAAGTCAAGGAGTGTGAATACTTTCTGAAGGCATATGTGCTAACTAAGGTTGTCTCAAATGGCACCCCATTCCCTACATACTGCACTACTGAATAGGGCTGGGAATTGCCAGGGACCTCACAATATGATATTATTGCGATTCTCACTATTCTATATGTATTGCGACTCAATACTGTGATTCTATTGCAATTTGATGTTTTAAACATATGTCTGCTGCAGAAATGCAAGAGAGAGCATACTAACATTTGTTTTGATCAGTCACGGAAGTAAAAGTGCTGAAAACATGGTGTCTCACTATTTAAAAAGTAGATGGAGAAAATTCTATAGAATAAAAATACCGTAATTTTGGTGCAGGTACAGCTGACTAACGTTAGCTAAAGTTAGCTAGTAAAAATAAATAAAATATCCATACTTGGAGCCAATTAAAGTATCGATACAATATCGTCCAAAATAGTATTGTGATGTGTAACTGTATTTCAAAGAATCCCCATAATTACTACTAAATAGGGTGCAATTTGAGACACAGACTAACTTACACCTTTCAGCCTCCCGGTTTCATTATCACAGACTAAAAGCGTCCACATGCTAGGTTGGTTTGCTCCTAGCAGAACTCAGCCAGGCGAAGAGAACGTACGTGCCTAACATACTCCCTTAAAATGATATTTGCTTCAAAATATTACACACATTATTTTGGTATAGAACGACACTGTCTCTTTTTCACTATGGGTGTGTTCATAAATTGCCTCCAGTGTGTCATAGTACACTCTGGGTCGTTTGTAAATTCAGAGCATTGTCAGATTGTAAAATCAGAGCGTTTTTGCTCTCGGAGTGTTCAGAGCACTAACTGGACGCTCTGGCCCGTGGACAAGGGTTGATCCGAGTGTTCTGACCCTCGCAACAAGCACCCAAGCTAACTGACTAAAGTTGGCTAGCTCACTAACTACTTCTAGACACATATGAGAGAACACCTCACTGGCCATTTTACTCACCCTAGCAGGGGCTGTTTTCGTGTTATCTAGAGCATTAGTGACTGTAACTGTGCTCCTGGCAACAATTGAATGACGTTTTCTTGCAGACGTTTATTGACACCGGTCTTATTCAGCGGGTGTTGAAAGTTTGTAAATTCATCAGTTGTTCTGCCGCTCTGACACACTCAGATGAGAGTGCTCTGAAATCGGAATAGATGGCCAGAGTGGATTTACAAAAGCAGCCTTCGTGATGAGTGTGTTGCAATAGCAACGCTATTGATAACATCACAGCTGTTTCCTTGCCAATGTGGATGCTTCTGTCCTCCACTGTGATGTGATTAGATCTCTCATGTCATCCAGGCTTAGCTCAGTTCACATGACCCTTTGTAGCAGTCCATCCATATCTACTGCTTCATGCTACTATCGCTCTCTCTTTTACACACACTATATTTCCCATCCCCCTCTCTCTCTGCGTGTCTCTCTATCCCCCTACTCCTTCCCATCTCTTCCTTCATCTCTCCCCCTCGGTCCCCTTCCATCCTAGCATAGAGAGTTCGTTGGAGTCAAAAGCCACTGTCCTTCTCTCTCCCTCAATCCCCCCTTCAGATATCGCCCATGTCCCTCTGGCCCGGCAAAGTTAACTTATTATACCCATCACAACTAGAAAGCTCGCAATCCTCTCTCCTCCACTCCCCCCCCATCTCTCATCCCTCAAATATCCCCCATCTCCCTTCGGCCAGGCAGAGGTCGCTTTTTACACCCATCGCACCCAGGCAGCCCAGCCATCCCTGTCCTATTATAGTCAAAGCGTGGTGAGACCAGGACGCTAGGGTCTCTAGGATCTCCAGCTGGCGGCCTCTCCTCTTCTACAGCCATGATGCTCTCTACCAAACACATGATGGCCGCGTCGATGTTGATGTTGTCCTGAGAGGGGAGAGAGGGGTAAAGAATTGAAGGGCAAAGAGAGAGAGATGTTTGTGTGAGAGAGAGACACGAGAGCAAGAGAAAGAGAGGGGGTGAGGGAAAGATAGCGAGAGCAAGAGAATGGGAAGGAAAAAATACAGTCTTTATATGCACAGACACAATCCCTCACTCAGCTAGCAGTAAGTAGGTATAATGACGCTTTTTTCATTCCAGAAAGCAACTCATACACACAAAACATTGTCTGCTAACACACACAACGTCTCTTAACATTTCCAAACACAAAGCTTGTATCCCCTGATATACACTACATACAGCAACAATAGAGACCCATCCCTCTCTATGCCGCGACCCCATGTCGTGACCCTTGACCTCTTACCACACCTACGAAACCATGGTCTTGCTCTCTCTCACATACACACACCCCTCACCTTGGCGGAGGTCTCGTACCACCCTACAAAGCCGTGGTCTCTAGTGAAGTTCTCCAGTTTGGGCAGTTTGGAACAGAGACCCGTACTCAGCTGGTCACATTTATTACCCAATAAGACGGCCGGAACTGGCCTCCCGTTACCCAGAGCAACCTGGGAGGGATGTGAGGTGAGGGAGAGAGAGGGGGGGTTGGAGAGAAAAATGGGGGAGAAGATGTAAGTGCAAGGAAATATAGAGAAAATGGGAGTGAGGGGTGAGATGGATGAGAGGAGAGAAGGATCTTAACAAACGTAAAACATAAAAAATAAAAAGTCTTTATGAAATGAAAACAACGGTGGAGATGTTTTATTTGAAGGGAGGATAGTACTAGTTGAGCCACTCAGGATACAGGCCTACCACCTCACTGTATAGTACAACCTGCATGTATACTTCATTATGACTAGTTCTAAGCATGTTAAAGTAATAATGTATCTCTTACCTTGGAGTCGAGGTCTCCCTTCCACTTGAGGACAGCCTGGAAGGTAGAGGCCCGCGTCATGTCAAAGATCACCAACGCTCCTACAGCCTCGCGGTAGTAAACCCGTGTCATGTTGCCATAGCGCTCCTGGCCTGGGGAAAAACAACAACAACAATGATATAACAACAACAGCACCAACAACAACATCTACAACTATACCATCTAAATCAACAACATAACAACAATGAATATTTCTCAATGAAGTGACTTAAGAAGCAAAGCGATACTCCAATGTGTTGAGACATTTCAAGTGTGTGTGTGTGTGTGTGTGTGTGTGTGTGTGTGTGTGTGTGTGTGTGTGTGTGTGTGTGTGTGTGTGTGTGTGTGTGTGTGTGTGTGTGTGTGTGTGTGTGTGTGTGTGTGTGTGTGTGTGTATTTATGTGTGTATGTGTGCGTGTGTGTGTTTAAGTGAGTGTTGACATATAAATGGCATTTCTCCCGGAAGTTAACCTCTCTCACATGACTGTAATATACCAGTGAGTAACCATGATACATACAGCTGAGAGAGAGAAAGAGAGAGAGAGAGAGAGAGAGAGAGAGAGAGAGAGAGAGAGAGAGAGAGAGAGAGAGAACAGGGTCTTTCTAACATTAACACATAACTTACAGAATACGGTTTGAAATGTCACTGGTTGTCACTGCCAATAGTGTAAATACCATCACACTGGTTTTCCTGCTATGTTCTCCTACAATGTCTATCTCTGTCTTTCCACTGCCTACATGCATTGTCTAAATTAATAAGACTCAATGGATAGGGGTGAACCTGATCCTAGATCAGCAAAAGGCCAGTCTGAGGCCTTTCATTTAACTGTAAAAATGTATTACCTGTTAATGTGCCATGAACACAACCAGTCATGATGTTTTCATCTTATTGTCAAACAAATCACTTAAAAAAGTAGGTTACCGTCGCACATTCATCCAAAATAATCCCAGCATCTGAACAGTGCACAGTGCACCCTTCAACTTTCCTTCAATTCGCAAGTGGCTGAAACTATCTCACCGGAGAAAGCATTCAAGTGAGCGAAACAGCGCCCCTCTGTCTTACTATATACTGTATGTAGCCCATGTATCTGATGCTGTGTCTGGCCAAAAAGAGTATGACATGCCATTCTGTTTTTGGCCAGACAGCATCAGATACATGGGCAAAACATACATCTTGTTTCTTTCTTTTTCCTTTCCTGCCCTGCGCTGAAAGCCCTTCATTGTTGCAGCTTAATTTCAATGAATGTCATGTTTGCAATCATATCTTGTGAAACAATGCATGGGGACTGTCTCAGGGGGGAATAGTTAATTATTATGAACCAGACAGTGGGTGATTATTGACACTTGTTTATACTATTATGAGAAAAACTTGGATTATATTAATATTGATATGAAATGTATGTATATGTAAAAACTAAATGATTGATCTATTATGAATTATTATTAGGCTGTACGGATTCATTTGGTCAACATTGTGGTTTCATTAACCTGGGCACACCCCCTCCCTCTCCCTCCCCTAGACATGATGTGATGAGGTCATTATCTACCGTTGAGATGATACGGAGGAAAAGTCTGCTGACGTTTAGAGATACAGCACCATAGAAGCTCAGACACACCCATAGCGTTTGCTGGCCGAGAGTACTTCCTACCTCTGAACGTAATTCGCGAACCGAGTGAGCACCGATTTGAAAAACGTAATCTACGAGGAACGATCAGCAGACAATAGCTAGATCCACATTCGGTGCGATGTGTGCGAGTCTTAAAATGTCTAGTGCATGTGCATTGACTGAAAGGGTCAATTCCACACACATACAGACGCGCGCATGCACACATGAATGCATACACAGCCAGGCATGCACGTACACACGCACACATACACCAACACTCACACTATTACACTGTTTTATAGGACAGTGTATGTCAGGGCCTTTACATCAGGTCATGTCAGTTATATGTCGATTATCAGGTCATGTGAAATATAGAGAGGCTCAAGAATGGGTTGGTCAGGCTACTACTATTACACGTGTGTGTGTGTGTGTGTGTGTGTGTGTGTGTGTGTGTGTGTGTGTGTGTGTGTGTGTGTGTGTGTGTGTGTGTGTGTGTGTGTGTGTGTGTGTGTGTGTGTGTGTGTGTGTGTGTGTGTGTGTGTGTGTGTGTGTGTGTGTGTGTGTGTGTGTGTGTGTAACTACCTATTGTTAAAGTTCCATTCTCAAATAAAATAAAGGAGTTATAAAACTAAATGTAGCAGAGCTAATAGGCCTACTCTTATTCTATGCGTAATTAGTTTACCAACTGGCCATGTTCCACTATTACAGACACCATACCATGTGCGTGAAATATTTTTGACATATTTTAAACTTGTGTATCAAATCAAATATAACAGTTATAAAAGTAAAGGTAGGCGAACTGTCGAAGAAGATTACTCGTAATTAGTTTACCAACCTGCGATGTCCCACAGCTGCAGTCGCACGACCGTCTTGTGATCCCAATTGAGGAGTTTGAGGGCGAAGTCGACTCCGACGGTGGCTCTGTAATGTTGGGCGAATATCTGATGGACATAACGCTTTATTATGGACGTCTTCCCGACCCCCAGGTCACCGATGACTAGAACCTTCAGCAAGCGTTCCTGCTGCATGGTTGGGTTATGGCTTGATATAGAAAAATATATAGGCTACAACTTAGTTGTTCACATAGAATGTAATATCCTATGTGAAAATAATATTACAAAAGTCAGTGTCCTCTTTTTTCAGTTTTCTATTTCATATGGGTCCACTTTTCAGCAGCTCTTTTTTCCGTTACCTGAAGTTGCCTGTATGTCAAAGGTGAATGGTTGTCAAAATCTTAGTAGCAGGAGAAAACAATATTAATGAATTTATGAAGACAGAAAATAAGAGGAACTTCTCCCTCTTTTATTCAAAATGTGCATGCACAAAAATATTCCGAAATGGTCTTCCTTTCTTGCAATTGTTCTATTCCATACATGTCCTTATATCAGAGGCATGCAATGTATCCTTTGGGCGACCCTTCTCTCTTACCAAACGTTCATTATTTCTCTCTCGTTCTTTCTCCTACCCAACCTTCATTCCATCCAGAGCAAAAAAATGAGAACTTCTAAAAAGAGTAGTCAGCGCATTTCATCCACAAACTGTCAATTTTGGTCAAACAGTCTACGGTGTGTGTGCGCGCACATCTCGCCTGGAAGCCGTTGCCATTAATCTGCGCATGAAGCTTCTGCATCTGCCCGTCAACTGTTTGGAGATTAGGAAACCACAGCCCTTTAGTTTACTGATAAAGTTGTGTACATACAGTAAGTCAATAGTTCACTGTACTTTCTGTCCACCACTTTCCTGCTGGGGGAAAGGAAACGAACTACATATCCAGCGTATTTGATACACTGTATCCGGATCAACGCACAAGCAGCTGTGGTAACCAAACATACAATGTTATGTAATCTTTACGCGCGTACAATATTGTCAGTTTTACACTCACGATTATAAATCGTTATATCAGTTAAAGTCCAAAATATGTTTCATGTCTGGTACGCAGTATATATGGTCTAAAACTTGAATATTTAGTGGCAGTGGCCCTATCTATATTTTTGCCTTTTAGCTTACTAATATTGTTGGATAGGCTATAAAAGACTATTGGTGAGAGGTTCTTCAATAACCTACCAAAAATGGTAGCCAATAGGTCAAATGAATTACATTTCATAAAACGACTTAAGAACAAGGACATTGATCTACATGTCATTGCTCTAATGGTTTTATTAACAACGTTTTGTGTCGCTGTGTTTTTTTTCTAGATATGCGGATAAAGTGTTTGTGCGCGTCGATATTGATGTTTACGGTAGTAGAGGTGCTGATGCGGGCTGGGCGGTGGAATGAGTCAGGGTCTGTGATGGTGCTGCTCGCGCTGCAATTTCATCAGCGGCAACATTTATTTAGTTTAGCTTCCTTCAAAAACACAAAACGAGATAAGGAGAGGAGTGAAAACAAAATTAACCTTCAGAATTTTTGCCATAGGTCTATCACATTTTACAGTTGTGTGATTTCAAAACAACAGTGTAGACCTAGGCTGTCATTCACAAATGATAGCATTCTGGGGAGTAAAGCGTGCTTTGAATTTTTCTAGGGAGTCATTAATAGACCGTTATAAAGACATCACAACGAAGACCCGTTGGTAGATTTCCGCAGGGCAATTGTAAACTGCTGTTCATGCGTTGCTGTGAGACGTTATTTCGGGCGTTTGTTCTACGAAAGCTTCTCAATGCAATGGAACCTGCAGCAGTCGGGTTCTGAGCCGCGCGACCAAACCACGTAAGATGAAACCATTTCGTTCTCTCTTAGGCAATAGGCCTTTCTAGCAAATGTGAACTATACAAGGCCTTCTTATTTGAGCATAATGATGCGAGAAATAAAAACAGCGACACTACTTGGTCTTGAAAGCCTATTGTGAGAGCGACAGAAGTGATGTTGTCTAATGCACTTCTGCATCAAATAATCGTGGAGATTATATTCTACTGTTCTCCATTCCATTTACCATTACTGACATATCGGGTGAAATGATGCCTGTAAGACTAAAATAAGCAATGATCCTACCATAAGGCAAAATGGAGGGATCTATTAATTGAATCTGGAATAAATCAGTTGATATTTAATGCAAAAGCACCTGATGTGAAATATCTAACCTTTACAACCCTCTATTAGTTCTTTACAGTAATGGCTTCTGTACAATAGACTGTCCATGTAATTAAACATATTTGTGTTTATCCAAAAGCACCTGATGTGAAATACCCACGGTAAACAATACAATAGACATTATGATGACTAGTAGTTACCATAGTAGGGTACAATCTAGCCTAGGCTACTGTCCATGTCAATGCTCCAGAGACCCTAGCTGAAGCCTATATCCGGTCTCAGGCAAAGCTATGGGGGTGGATATTCCAGGTATTATTTCGGGGATCTGTTTGTCCACGGTTGTGTTTGCATACCAAGCTCACTGTGTGATTCCCGGCCAGCCAGAGTGAGGAAGTGGCGGTGTGTCTAGATGTCACTGGAGGCAGTCTGATGACTGGATAACCAGGCCTGTGCATAGAATGCAATACCATAATACATCCGTGCATTGTAGGGTTTTAAATAAGCATAGGTCTATAGAATATGTAATAGAAAATAACAGATTATAGAATAGAGTATGTAAACTGACCTAAGTGCCACTGGCTACAAACAGAATGGAATAACTGAATTCTTCCTAAAGGGAAGTTCAATGGGGCTTCATTCATAGCCTAACGTAAAACACAAGCTATCAAAGTTGCCACAATCAAGGGATTTGAATGTTGGCCAATATAGGCTAAAAACAGATTTCCAATAGTCACATGCTTGTAAATAAACATGTGGACTATAATAGGCATTGTAACACCGCAGGAGGGCTTAGGCCTAGATCAAAGCCATAGTCAAATCCAGAAGAGACGTGGCTTTTTACTTGTCACCAAAGGGAATTTAGACACAAAACAAGGGCACAAAGAGTAGCGGTGTTGTGCTCTCTCCAAAGGCCTCGTTATCATTCAGGGGCTGCGCTCTGTTGGGAAGCCAAGCTACGGTGCTGTGGAGGAGGGAGGGCAGTAACCAATTGAAATCTCCGTTATAGCTGCCCCTCTGTCTGCGAGGTCTCTCTCACAGGCTTTCACCAGGGCGCCCGAGGCTATCTATCTTCTGAAAGCACTGTTGTTATGGGTTAACTGACTCAGGCTTTTGCGCTGTGTGAGCGTGTGTCCCTGCATGTGTCTGTGTCTCACGGTGTGTGTGGCTGTGCGTGTGTTCCATCCGACCACGATTCTACGAACAGAAGCTAGACAGCAGTCACCATGGAGGCGATATGGTTGTACCAGTTCAGACTCATCGTCATTGGGGACTCGACGGTGGGGAAATCGTGCCTGATCCGGCGGTTCACGGAGGGAAGGTTTGCCCAGGTGAGTGACCCGACGGTCGGCGTGGATTTCTTCTCTCGCCTGGTGGAGATTGAGCCGGGGAAACGCATCAAGCTACAGATCTGGGATACCGCGGGACAGGAGCGCTTCAGGTATGGGGCGGGGGGCTCCATAAGAACTGTCACACAGATGATTATGCATAAACTGTGCTGTCGGTATAATCCATCACGCTTGCTTGCGCTTGTTTATCAAGGATGCTTCTTGTGCAGCTGGCCAAACCATGAAATGTAGACATCATTTTTATTCAGAGCCCTCTATTAGTCAGGCTATCAATCATAATTGTTGATCAAAGTATATACAAGGATATCAAAGGATAGGATAGTCCACAGTTGCCATTTGCACCAAGGTCTAAACTGCCAGATAGTTTTTGTCATACCACTACTGATATTGTTGTTTGACTATTCAAAAGTGCCTTATTGAAACAGTGCATAAGGTACAAAGGTTAGTCTACATCAATATTTACACTTTGGCACATCAGTGACACAGTTAGAATAGGCCTATAAATAGTTTAGTTTCTAAAAAAGGGAAAAACAAGTATGCAGGAGTCTCTTTTCATAGATAAACATTTATTTTACATATTGAAAGAGTTAACAGCTTTTAAACACACACACACACCCTTGCTTGGTCAGCGTTCCATAATAATTCCTCATCATACCCTGCTCTTTTGTCTGTGATTCATTTAAACTGGTTATTTATTTATTTTGAATATGGATTTTACCACTGTCCTCCTATCTTCATCCTCTCTTTCTATGTCTTCCTCTTCTTCCGTTCTTTCATTGCACCTCCCTCCCTCATCACCCACACCTCGCATGTCTTTCATATCCCTCCTCTCACTTCTTCCCTCCTCTCACTTCTTCCCCCCTTCATGTTCTTGCTCCTTCCTTCTCTCACATTCTCTCCCTCTTTTCTGCCAAACTTCCTCTCTCCCTCACTACACTCTCCTCCCCCTTTCTCACTTTCACATCTGTTGCTTGCTACTTTTGTCTCGCCTCCCAACACATATCTATTTTTATTTCTCCCTCCTTCCCTACAATATTCTAACACTGTATGTCTCCCCTCTCCTTCTAACACTCTCAAATCTCTCTCCTCTCATTCCTCTACTTCCTGTCTATCTCTCCTTCTCTCCCTATTCCCTTTCTCATCTCCTAACATAAACACCCTCTCATCCCTTTCTCCTCCCCTCTTCCAGGTCCATCACCAGAGCCTACTATCGTAACTCGGTGGGCGGGCTCCTCCTGTTTGACATCACAAACCGCCGTTCCTTCCAGAATGTTCATGATTGGCTAGAGGAGGCCCGGAGCCACGTACAACCACACAGCATTGTGTTCCTATTGGTCGGCCACAAGTGTGACCTGGAACCTCAGCGCCAGGTAGCCTATCAGATTGCAGTAGTTTACGTGTATGTGTGGAGGGGGGTAGGTGGGATGTGTGTGTGTGTGTGTTTGATTGAGCATTGAAATAAATACATTTTTCCCCCTACCTTTACTAATGATATTATATAAATAATGCACAACAAATTTCCATATAAACAGACAATACTATCGCATCTTTCTTTCTCCAGGTAACTCGTCAGGAGGCTGAGAAACTCGCCGGTGCCTACGGGATGCGTTACGTAGAAACTTCGGCCCGCGACGCCATAAACGTGGAGCACGCCTTCACGGAGCTGACCAGGGACATCTTTCAGCTGGTGAGGAGCTCCAGGTTGAAGATACAAAGTTTGAGTCAAGAATTAAAATTGAGTCCTGTACAACTTTTGGCTAGCTTAGCAATGGCAACAGCTGGTCCGATTAATTGTTTATTATCAAAATGTTCTGCATGTCAATATTCTGGTCCCAGATCTGTTTGTGCTATCATGTCAACTCCTTGCCATGGCAAACATGACATTTGGCATGACCATGAGTGACAAGGATTTGATATGATTGCACAAACAGATCTGGGACCAGGCTAGCATGTGAATACAACATTGTCCCTTCTAACCTTGGTATCTTCACCCTAGGTAAGGAGCGGTGACATCACTATCCAGGAGGGCTGGGAGGGGGTGAAGAGCGGCTTCGTTCCCAACGTGGTCCACTCCTCCGAGGAGGTCACCAAGAGCGACCGACGCTGCCTCTGCTGATCTAGAGGGATCTACTAGATCCAACTAGATCCCTGACTCGAGTCTGGTTTCCCCTAGGTCCTCCTGAACTTCCACCCAGATCAATTTCAGCTATCTAGTCTAGCCATTTGCCTCTACTGATCTGCATCTGGATGGAGGGATCCTACTCGCAACTAGATCCCTGCCTGGTTTTCATTTGATCCTCCTTGGTCCTCAAAAGGTGTCCACTTTTCAGAGTGATCTGCTATCTGGATGGATGATGGATCCCTTCCCTACAAATACCTGGTTAATACCTGGTTTCCCTTTAGGTCAGGGATGGGGATCTTGGATGGGGGACACAAAAAATCTGAACTCATCATGAGGGGCCGCAGTGGCTCACGGGTCTGTGTACCCACATCCATACCCACACCTGTCACTGATTTGTACAATCAATCTATTTGTGCAATTAAACTACTTAAATATTTTAACTAAATGCATTATACCAGTAGCTAGGGCCATCCCTAGCCTTTTGGTGGCGTTAAGCGAGATTTGGTTGGCATCCCCCTACCTCACAGGTAAAACATTTTACTGGCCCCCGTCTTGACGGTGTAGAGAAAGAAGTACATTTCCTGCAATTCTACACATTTTGCCATGGTGCGGAGGGAAAATGTGTGCCATTTTATAACAAATTTCAAGCAATTCTACTCATTTTGCTATGAGGCAGAGAGAAGAATTTGCAGTTTTACAGCTATTTTTCTGCAATTCTATCCATTTTGCCATGGAGTGGGAGATACATTTTTGCAGTTTTAAAACTAATTTCCTGCAAATCTACACATTTTTGCCATGACTTATGCCATCTTAATATGATATATGAGTGAGAGTGATTAACAAAATCAATTGGTCCCCCCTGGAGGTCAAGGCCCCTGGGCATGTGCTCTGCATGTCTGGTCAGTATTCGGCCATGATTACTACAAGTAAAACATTTTATAAAATAATTGTTAGCTGACATAGCTAATTGAGTGAGTGACTTAAGAGAAAACCTGCTAATGCACAACCACATTTCAAAACTGCACCTTGTGAATTCTACTATTCTATTCCAACAGTAAGTTGAGACCCTGACTGAGTTGCTTAACATGGCCCATCCCTGCTTTAGGTAATTTTCTTGAATTGCACCCAGATCTATTTCAGCTCTCTAGTCACCGGCTACCCCGATCTCTTCTCTTCCACTATGCAATCCGATAACACAATTGATACCTCCAGAAGGCATCACACGTCCCCTTAGAAGGCCATATTGACCCAACGAACCTATCTGATTCAGTTGTTCAAAGGTGACTGAGGAGGAGGGTCTCAGAGTCTCTTACTTTCCCCTTTTGGGAAATTAAGTATGGTCCCAAACGCAAACTCTGTGGTTCTATACGTACTTCTCCCATCATCTAACTAACACTCCAATCCTCACCCTTCTCCATTAACCAACGCCATATTGGACACTTTGGAAAGGGACTGAATGTAAGGGGACAACTGTTTGACTCTCTATCTGACTGGACAAGTGGACAAAGGGACTCCAGGGTCGTATTCACTAGACACCAAGCGGAAGAAAATGCACTAAAATGGAGAGGGAGAATATGATTTTTTTTTAAAAATTGTTTCAAAACGTTTTGCTATGGTGTGCACTAATGAATACGACCCAGTAAAGGCGGACGATGAGATATTGGGCACACCGGAGGCCGACACTACCTGTACATTTACCTGAACATTTAACTGTCCCCTTTGAGACTAGCCTATGAGTGATTCCAGAATCTAGCTGAGGAAACCATGGTAACAGTGGACAGACAGGAAGCTGGGAGAAACGCACCCTAAAAACACTACATTACCCATAAGTCCACATCTGCAAGCATCTAAATTACACATATTAATGACACAGTACAACAAGTATGGCAACAGACATGTGCATTCAATATCTCAATCTCAATCAGTCTAGAAATAAGGATATTCATTCCATAAATAATCACATTATCGTTCGATAACGTTATCATGAATGACCATGCTGTTGTGTTGAAAGTCATATTTTAGTTGGGCGCACTGGATGTAACAACGTTTCTGGTTTGGTAACTGAGAAATGAAATGCTTTGGCACAATAGGTGGTGGAGGGACAAAACTTGCTGTTTTGAAACAAAAGATGTCCTACCTATTTTCTGTTCAAGATGTTTTGTAGCCACTGTGTTCAAGGTCAATCTCTTTGTCATCAGCGCTACAAGCTACTTCCTGCTATCAGATAATCAGAATCCAAAACGTTGATTCTTTCTTCTCTACGCTGAGTAATAATAACTGCAAGGATGAACTGCTATCATCCACTTTATCCAAAGAGAGTTTTGGTAGCACCATTTAATGTGAATGTAACATTGTAGGGAAAGGGGGAGTTGACAGTGTGCAAATTCACTTTCATCTAAAAATGTATCGCTGACAAGGAGGACAGGATGGGAAATGTTCTCAATCATTTATTACAATAAAGGGGACATCTTGCAGGGCCTTGACAAGTGATATCCCATTAAGTGTGACTTTTCATTACTTTTTCGGCGTAGATTAAGAATGGGCATCTTTGGATTCCGTTGCATCTTCCACTTGCTTGGATATTCTGGTTCTAGAATGGAATCTTGGACATCATGATAACTGACATGCTGATAACTGATCTCCTTCTGTAACTATGGTCCAGCCATAACCGGTGCTCATAATTGAACGACAGTGGCTTTACCAATCTCACCAATTCACCAAATCAGAGGGTTTCAGGAGTTTGGATCAGTTGGTCCTCATCATCAAGTAAGATACTCTCTAGGTAGAAGTTTCCCCCAACCACAGATCTAGGATCAGATAACCCAGAGCACTAACCTTTACCAGTAGGCTAATGACAAATATCCGGTCCTGTGTCAGTGGTTAGAGGAAGCGTCTATCTAGTCTGTAACAAACAACCAGACCTTCATGTAGGCGTACAGCATGTACAGCTCCTAGGCCCTTTCAGAACATAGGAGTTTGCAGCAAGTGCTTAGCCTGGTAAAACCAGACTGAATTAAGTGAAACAACAGTGATACCAAGCTAGCAGTTGCTCATCATATTAATAACACACAAAAATACGTTAATCAATGTACAGCACTACCAGGGTCGTGTTCACTAGACACCAAAAGGAAGAATACAGACTGAAAACAGACTACCTGACTACCTAATTTCCGCTGGAAAATGTTTTGCTATGTTGTGCTCTACTGAATACGACCCAGGATGACTCTTCATTCTACATCATCTTTGACAAAGTCTCCAAGCTGTACAATGCCACAGTTCCTTCAATTCAACAATGGCTATGGGATTTTCTGTGCCACTACTCATCTATCAAAACAACTTGAAATGTACAAAAAAAAAAAATAATAAAATGTGACTGGTAAAACAACCCTGTTCTGCTTTGTGTCTAAAGATGTAGCCTCTTGTTGTTTGGGTAAAACGATGTCGGCTAGTCTTGGGGAGAATCTCAATTGGATTTGCTCGACTCTGTCCTCTCCTCACCTGCTTTTGAAAAATGTCAGAGGTAATTGAGGAGCGGATGCGAGGAAAGGAAATGTTGAAACAAATGCGCTTGTTTGATATTAGACTCTCCTCCACTCGTCATTAGGCAAATGACCTTTACATGGATTGTAACCCCAAAATAAATATGTAAAGTTATACAAATTTAGCTAGTTGTGGAAGACATGTTATTAATAAAAGTATAAGAAGCTCAGTTGGTAGAGCATTGCGCTTGTAATGCCAGGTTAGTAGGTTTGATTCCCGTGACCATCCATATGTAAAATGTATGCACGCATGACTTTAAAAATGTCTGCTAAATGGCATATGTTATGTAAGCATATCGTTTTTAAATGTGAACATGATTTTCTCTGATTAAACAACAGCTGATTCAAAGGGTGTGGGGCAGATTTCCAAATTCTTCCATGGAAGATGCACTTCAGTATTCTTCGGGAGAGCAGGCTATCGAGGTGAGGAGGACACTCCTCAGCTCGCCTACTAACGAACTGACTCTCCTCAACCACTCTACACACTTTTCGGTTTCCAGGAAATGGAGAGGAAGACTGAAGAGTCGAGGAGAGGACAGAATTTTCCCTCTTTAAACCCATTTTCACGAGAGAGAAGGGGAAAAAATCATATTCGTGACCCATAAACGGTGACTCCGGACATGCCGAATTTGCGACATTCTGGATAGGACCCCCAAAATAATTTTTAACCATTTTCACTAAAAATACGTTTTTTAAAATTCGTGACAAAAAAAAACGGTGACTCTGGACGTGCCGAATTGGCGACATTGTGGATAGGACCAAAAAATTATTTAAGAATCTCTTGGTTGTTAGTTGCAGTGCCAGAAACCAACCACAAGATGGCCACTGACAGTGTCAACCAGCCTGTATCTGTGGAGCATCAGTAAGTACCACCTAGAGTGATTAAATCATTAGACACTGGATACATTCATTATTAGAAACATGTATAAACTAGGTAATTGAGGGTTCTAATGTTAAGACCTAGATCAGACCAAACTCTTTTAAAGCTGCATTTGTGGAGTGCTGGAGGGTTTAAGGACATAATCAATCCCTGTCTGCTCTCCTCACTTGCTTCAAGATGTTCACCATTGTTCCTGTACCTAAGAAGGCAAAGGTAACTAAGTGAACTAAATTACTATTGCCCCGTAGCACTCACTTCTGTCATCATGAAGTGCTTTGAGAGACTAGTTAAGGATCAGATCACCTTTACCTTACCCGACACCCTAGAACCACTTCAATTTGCTTACTGCCCCAATAGATCCACAGAAGATGCAATTGCCATCGCACTGCACAATGCCCTATCCCATCTGGACAAGAAGAATACCTATGTAAGAATGCTCTTCATTGACTATGGCTCAGCATTCAACACTAGTACCCTCCAGGCTCATCATTGAGCTCGGGTCCTGGGTTTGAACCCCGCCCTGTGCAACTGGTTCCTGACGGGCCGCCCCCCAGGTGGTGAAGGTAGGAAACAACACCTCCACTTTGCTGATCCTCAACACAGGAGCCCCAGAAGGGTGCATGCTCAGCCCCCTCCCGTACTCCCTGTTCACCCATGACTGCGTGACCACGCACGTCTCCAACTCAATCATCAAGTTTGCCAACGACACAAAAGTATTAGGCCTGATTACCAACGATGATGAGACAGCCTACAGGAAGGAGATGAGGGCCCTACGAGAGTGGTGCCAGAAAAATAACCTCTCACTCAACTTCAACAAAACGAGTATCGTGGACTTCAGGAAACAGCAGAGGGAGCATGCCCCTAACAACATTGACGGGACCGCAGTGAAGGAGGAAAGATTAATGTTCCTCGGCGTACACATCACTGACGATCTGAAATGCTCCACCCACACAGGCAGCGTGGTGAAGAAGGCGCAACAGCGCCTCTTCAACCTCAGGAGGCTGAAGAAATTTGGCTTGGCCCCTAAAACCCTCAAACTTTTACAGATGCACAATTGAGAGCATCCTGTCGGGTTGTATCACCGCCTGGTCGGCAACTGCACCGTCCGCAACCGCAGAGCTCTCCAGAGGGTGGTATATGGTCTGCCCAACCCAACGAAACTACCTGCCCTCCAGGACACCTACAGTACCAGTCAAAAGTTTGGACACACCTACTCATAAAGGTTTTTCTTTATTTTTACTATTTTCTACATTATAAAATAATAGTGGCAACATAAAAACTATGAAATAAGACATATGGAATCATGTAGTAACCAAAAAAGTGTTAAACAAATCCAAATATATTTTATATTTGAGATTCTTCAGGGTAGCCACCATTTGCCTTGACAAAGATGCTAGTTCTCAGTACAACCATCAATATTAATTGTCAGATCCAACTGAAGATCTCTTTGTTTCTTGGGACCTAGAACGAGCATCTTTGTTTTGAGTTTAAAAGTAACACATTTTCCGCCATCCACTTCCTTATGACTAAAACACAGGCTTCTAGGTAGGGCAATTTTGGGGCTTCACCATGTTTCATCGAAATGTACAGCTGTGTATCGTCCACATAGCAGTGAAAGTTAACATTGTGTTTCCGAATGACATCAGCAAGAGGTAAAATATATAGTGAAAACAATAGTGGTCCTAAAATGGAACCTTGAGGAACACCAAATTTTACAGTTGATTTGTCAAAGGACAAACCATCCACAGGGACAAACTGTTATCTTCCGACAAATAAAATCTAAACCAGGCCAGAACTTGTCCATGTAGACTAATTTGAGTTTCCAATCTCTACAAAATAATGTGGTGATCAATGGTATCAAAAGCAGTACTAAGGTCTAGGAGCACAAGGACAGACTGGGAGCCTTGGTAAAAAGGTAATTTACCACCTTCACAAGTGCAGTCTCAGTGCTATGGGGTCTAAAACCAGACTGAAGCGTTTCGTATACATTGTCTTTAATATGGTAGCGCAACAGCTTTTTCTATAAAACTTTGAGAGGAATGGGAGATTTGATATAGGCGGGTAGTTTTTTAAATATTTCTGGTTTGGCTTTTTCAAGAGAGGCTTTATTACTACCAATTTTAGTGAGTTTGGTGCACATCCAGTGGAGGCATTTACTATGTTCAACATAGGAGGGCCAAGCACAGGAAGCAGCTTTTTTAGTAGTTTAGATGGAACAGGGTCCAGTATGCAGCTTGAAGGTTTAGAGGTCATGACTATTTTCATGAATGTGTCAAGAGATCTAGGATTTTAAAAAACTTGTGTCTCCCTTGGTCCTAGGTCCTGGCAGTGTTGTGCAGACTCAGGACAACTGAGCTTTGGAGAAATACGGAGATTTAAAGAGGAGTCCGTAATTTGCTTTCTTATGATAATGATTTTTTCGTCAAAGTTCATGAATTTATCACTGAAGTGAAAGCCATCCTCTCTTGGGGAATGCTGCTTTTTAGTTAGCTTCGACAGTATCAAAATACATTTGGGATTGTTCTTATTCTCCTCAATTAAGTTGGAAAAATAGGATGATCGAGCAGCAGTGGGGGCCCTTCGATACTGCACGGTACAGTCTTTCCAAGATAATCGAAAGACTTCCAGTTTGGTGTAGCGCCATTTCCGTTCAAGGGCTCAGGTATTTTATGTATACCAGGGAGCTAGTTTCTTATGACAATTTATTTTCTTTTTTTTAGTGGTGCGACTGCATCTAGGGTGTTACGCAAGTTTAAATTTAGCTCCTCAGTTAGGTGGTTCACCGATTTTTGTACTCCAACGTCCTTGGGAAGGTGGAGGGAGTCTGAAAGGGCATCTAGGAATCTTTGGGTTGTCCGAGAATTCATAGCACGGCTTTTGATGATCCTTGGTTGGGGTCTGAGCAGATTATTTGTTGCGATTGCAAACGTAATAAAATGGTGGTCCGATAGTCCAGGATTACGAGGAAAAACATTAAGATCCACAATATTTATTCCACGGGACAAAACTTGGTCCAGAGTACGACTGTGGCATAGGGCCGGAGACATGTTGGACAAAACCCACTGAGTCGATGATGGCTCTGAAAGCCTTTTGGAGTGGGTCTGTGGACTTTTCCATGTGAATATCAAAGTCACCAAAAATGACTGCCATGACTACAAGATCCGATAGGAATTCAGGGAACTCCGTGGGGAACGCTATAGCTATAAAAATTGATTGAGTAGGCTGCATAGATTTCATGACTAGAAGCTCAAAAGATGAAAATGCATTCTTTTTTTTTTGTAAATTGAAATTCGCTATTGTAAAAGTTAGCAACACCCCCACCTTTGCGGGATATGGTCACTAGTGTAACCAGAAGGAGAGGCCTCATTTAACACAGTAAATTCATCAGGCTTAAGCCATGTTTCAGTCCGTCCAATCACATCAAGATTATGATCAGTGATTAGTTAATTGAATATGGCTGCCTTGGAAGTGAGAGACCTAACATTAAGTAGCCCTATTTTGAGATGTGAGATATCACAATCTCTTTCAATAATGACAGGAACGGAGGTTTTTATTCCAGTAGGATAGCTAGAGTGAACACGCCCATGTCTTGTTTTTCCCAACCTAGATCAAGGCACAGACACAGTCTCAAAGGGGATAGCTGAGCTGACTACACTAGCGGCAGACTCCACTAAGCTGAAAGGCTGGCTAACAGCCTGCACCCTCTCTCATGGTGGAGCTAGAGCCCTGTCTATGTTCATAGATAAGATGAGAGCACCCCTCCAGCTAGGATGGAGTATGTCACTCCTCAGCAGGCCAGGCTTGGTCCTGTTTGTGGGTGAGTCCCAGAAAGAGGGCCAATTATATATTTTGCGAGGGGCAGAAAAAAGTTTTCAACCAGCGATTGAGTTGTGAGACTCTGCTGTAGAGCTCATCACTTCCCATAACTGGGAGGGGGTCAGAGACAATTACTCGATGCCGACACATCTTTCTAGCTGATTTACACGCTGAAGCTATGTTGCGCTTGGTGACCTCTGACTGTTTTATCCTAACATCTTTGGTGCCAATGTGGATAACAATATCCCTATACTCTCTACACTCACCAGTTTTAGCCTTAGCCAGCACCATCTTCAGATTAGCCTTAACGTCAGTAGCCTTGCCCACTGGTAAACAGTTTATGATCGCTGGATGATTCTTTTTAAGTCTAATACTGCAGGTAATGGAGTCACCAATGACTAGTGTTTTCAATTTGTCAGAGCTAATGGTGGGGGGCTTTGGCGTCTCAGGCGCCGTAATGGGTGGAGGACAGACCAAAGGAGGCTCGGCCTCTGACTCGTTGCTTCTTGGGGAAAACCGGTTGAAAGTTTGACGGCTGAATGAGCGACACCGGTTGACCATTCCTACAGCATTTCCGTCCAGAAGCCATGAGAAAGTATGGCGATCCTCAACACAAGGCGATCGTCCTTCTGTATATTATGAGTACAGCGACTGTAAATAGAGGGCATAATGTTAATGTTACTACTACTACTACTACTACTACTTTTAGCTTCGACTGGTGGAGGTCGTGTAGAATCATGTCCAGATAAAGCATCCGGGGTGAAAAAGTTGAAAAGTCAAGTGAGGGAAAAAATAAAAAATATAAAATGGTAATTACAAAGTAAAAACCGTAAAGTTGGCAACGACCCGCACAGTAGCACGTAAACAAGTCCACAAGTTGTGACCGGAAATTTCAGAGTTCAATTGGAGTTGAAATGTTGCATTTTATCACTGCTGTATCAAAAGAGGAAACTATGGTTGATTATTTTGCCAAATAAGTGATAACAAGATGTGGGACTGGACTGAGCCCAGGTGTAGGGCAAATCCACGATAACAGAGTGATGCGGACACTCAGATTTTTCACTTTAAAATGTGTCAAACAAAAACCAGTGATTTCAAAGTAAAACAAACCATACAACTCTATGCACAATGACTACTTTTAACAATGTGCAATCATTGGTTGCACACACATTTTAAAGTGATAAATCTGACTCTCAGCATCACTCCAATACCGCGAAATTGCCCTGTACCAATCCACGGCACTTGTCAGTCAGCTTGGCTCAGTATTGAACAGCATGCCATCAACTCAAGCCCAATCCACCTCGTGAAGAGCTATCCTCCTATAGGTCCACTTCATCTCTTACCTACACTACTCATATTGTTTAGCAATGATTATCACATACATTCAGTACAGAACCATCTTTCTAACCAATAATAGAAGCTCTGGTTAAACCACATAGCTAGCTCATATTAGCTAGTTAGCTTCCAGCTAGCTGACGTTCACCTAGCTTGCCTCATCAATAGCCTGTTTTAATAACACAAGACCAAATAACTGTCTACCTTCAATATTTATATCATAGTTGTTCAAGCCTAGTCTGAAGGATATTGAGTTACACTCCCCAATGTGTTGAAGACAGTGAAGCTAAATATTTTCATTCGGCTCTATACTCCAACATTTTAGATTTGAGATCAAATGTTTTGCACGAGTGTCAACTTTTACCTTGGAGGGTATTTTTATACATATGTTTTACCGTTTTAGAAATGAAAGCACTTTATGTATCTAGTCCCCCCATTTGAAGATGCCATAAGTATTTGGTCAAATTCACATACAGTATGTATTACACATTTAGTCAAAAGTAAAGTATTTGGTCCCATATTCCTAGCGCACAATGACTACATCCAGCTTGTGACGACATACTTGTTGGATCAAATAAATGTTATTTGTCATGTGCCGAATACAACAGGTAGACCTTACAGTGAAATGCTTACAAGCCCCTAACCAACAATACAGTTAAGAAAAATAGAAGAATATGTAAAAATTAAAAAACAGATAAGTAAAAACTAAAAGTAACAAATAATTAAAGAGCAGCAGTAAAATAACAATAGCAAGGCTATATACAGGAGGTACCGGTACAGAGTCAATGTGCGGGGGCCCCGGTTAGTCTAAATATTTGAGGTAATATGTAGATGTAGGTAGAGTTATTAAAGTGACTATGCATAGATAATTAACAGAGAGTAGCAATGCAAATAGTCTGGGTATAATAGTCTGGGGCAATGCAAATATTCTGGGTAGCCATTTTAATAGCTGTTCAGGAGTCTTATGGCTTGGGGTAGAAGCTGTTTAGAAGCCTCTTGGACCTCGACTTGGTGCTCTGGTACCACCTTCCGTGCAGTAGCAGAGAGAACAGTCTGGACTAGGGTGGCTGGAGTCTTTGACAATTTTTAGGACCTTTCTCTGGTAGAGGTCCTGGATGGCAGGAAGCTTGGCCCCAGTGATGTACTGGGCCATACACACTACCCTCTGTAGTACCTTGCAGTTGGAGACCGAGCAGCTGCCATAACAGGCAGTGATGCAACCAGTCAGGATGCTCTCGATGGTGCAGCTGTATAACATTTTGAGGATCTGAGGACCCATGCCAAATCTTTTCAGTCTCCTGTGCGGGAAAAGGTTTTGTTGTGCCCTCTTCACAACTGTCTTGCTGTGTTTGGACTATGATAGTTTGTTGGTGATGTGGACTCCAAGGAACTTGAAGCTCTCAACCTGCTTCACTACAACCCCGTCGATGAGAATGGGGGCGTACTCGGTCCTCCTTTTCCTGTAGTCCAGTTTCCTGTTGTCTTGATCCCGTTGAGAGAAAGGTTGTTGGTCTGGCACCGCACGGCCAGATCTCTGACCTCCTCCCTATAGGCTGTCTCATCGTTGTCGGTGATCAGGCCTCTACCTCTGTTGTGTCATCGGCAAACTTAATGGTGTTGGAGTCATGCCTGGCCGTGCAGTCATGAGTGAACAGGGAGTACAGGAGGGGACTGAGCACGCACCCCTGAGGTGCCCCCTTGTTGAGGATCAGCATGGCGGATGTGTTACCTACCCATACCACCTGGGGGCAGCCCATCAGGAAGTCCAGGATCCAGTTGCAGAGGGAGGTGTTTAGTCCCAGGGTCCTTAGCTTAGTGATGAACTTAGTGGGCACTACGGTGTTGAACGAGGAGCTGTAGTCAATGAATAGCATTCTCACATGGGTGTTCCTTTGGTCCACTTGGGAACGGGCAGTGTGGAGTGCAATAGAGATTTCATCATCTATGGATCTGTTGGGGCAGTATGCAAATTAGAGTGGGTCTAGTGTTTCTGGGATAATCCTGTCAGTCCTGTAGCTTAGCATCTGCATCATCTGAGCACTTTATTTATTGACCGAGTCACTGCTGCTTCCTGCTTTAGTTTTTGCTTGTAGGCAGGAATCAGGAGGATAGAATTATGGTCTAGTTTTTTCCCCTCTGGTTGCACATTTAATATGCTGGTAGAAATTATGTAAAAAGGATTTAAGTTTCCCTGCATTAAAATCCCCGGCCACCAGGAGCGCCGCTTTTGGATCAACGTTTTCCTCTTTGCTTATGACTGTATACAGCTCACTGAGTGCGGTCTTAGTGCCAGCATCGGTTTGTGGTGGTAAATAGATAGCTATGAAGAATATAGATAACTCTTGGTAAATACTGTGGTATACAACTTATCATGAGATACTCTACCTCAGGCAAGCAAAACCTCAAGACTTCCTTAGACTTCGTGCACCAGCAGTTGTTTACAAATATACATAGACAGCCACCCTTGTCTTACCAGAGGCCGCTATTCTATCCTGCTGAAAATGCACAAAACCCGCCAGCTGTATGTTATTCATGTCGTCGTTCAGCCACGAATCGGTGGTGACGGTACAGTTTTTATTACATGTCCCGTTGGTTGGATATACGTGCTCGTAGTTCATCTATTTTATTATCCAATGGTTGTACGTTGGCTAATAGGACCGATGGTAAAGGCAGATTACCCACTCGCCCTTGGATCCTTACAAGGCACCCAGACCTACGTCCCCGATATCTCAGTCTCTTACTACTGCGAATGATGGGGATCAGGGCCTTGTCGGGTGTCTTTAGTAAATCCTTGACGTCCGACTCGTCAAAGAAAAAATCTTCCAGTACGGGTGAGTAATCGCTGTCCAGATATCTGGAGGTCTTTTCAGTGACAATGGCAGAAGCATTATGTAGAAAATAAGTTACAAATAACGTGAAAAAAAGCACACAATAGCACAATTGGTTAAGGGGCCGTATAATGGCAGCCATCTCATATAATGACAGCATTTGCAATTAGTTTTGGTTGTTTCAGATTGTGTTGTGCCCAATAGAAATTAATTGTAAATAACTTAGTCATTTTGTAGTACATTTTATTGTGAAGAATATATGTTTACTACATACTTCTACATTCATGTGGATCCTTCCATGATTACATAGTGCCTAAGCAAAGTATTCAGACCCCATGGCTTTTTCCACATTTTGTTATGTTAGAGCCTTATTTTAAAATCGATTAAATAGATCAATTTCCTCAGCAATCTACACACAATACCCCATAATGACAAAGTGAAACGTTTTATAAATGTTTTCAAATCGCTTAAAAACAAAAAAAACGTATTTACATAAGTATTCAGACCTTTTGCTATGAGACTCAATTTAGCTCAGGTGCTTCCTGTTTCCATTGATCATCCTTGAGATGTTTCTTCAACTTGATTGGAATCCACCTGTGGTAAATTCAATTGGTTGGACATGATTTGGAAAGGCACACACCCGTCTATACAAACCAAGCCATGAGGTCAAAGGAATTGTCTGTAGAGCTCTGAGACAGGATTGTGTCGAGGCACAGATCTGGGGAAGGGTACTAAAACATTTCTGCAGCATTGAAGGTCCACAAGAACACAGTGGCCTCCATTCTTAAATGCTATAAGTTTGGAACCACCAAGACTTGCCCCCTAGCAAGCTTTAGGAACTGAGCAATCAGTGGAGAAGGGCCTTGGTCACTTCGACAGAGCTCCAGAGTTCCTCTGTGGAGATGGGAGAACCTTCCAGAAGGACAACAATCTCCACAGCACTCCACCAATTAGGCCTTTATGGTAGAGTGGACAGACGGAAGCCACACCTCAGAGAAAGATGTACATGATCTTTATTGTGTAGGTGTGCTCCCAAAATTCACCTAAAGACTCAAGACCATGAGAAACAAGATTCTCTGGTCTGATGAAACCAAGATTGAACTCTTTGGCCTGAATGCCAAGCGTCACGTCTGGAGGAAACCTGGCACCATCCCTACGGTGAAGCATGGTGGTGGCAGCATCATGCTGTGGGGATGTTTCTCAGAGGCAGGGACTGGGAGACTTGTCAGGATGCAGGCAAAGATGAACGGAGCACAGTACAGAGATCATTGATGACAACTTGCTCCAGAGTGCCCAGGACCTCTGGGACACAGGTCCACTTTCCAACAAGACAACGCAGGAGTGGCTTTGGGATAAGTCTCTGCATGTCCTTGAGTGGCCCAGCCAGAGCCCGGACTTGAACCCGATCGAATATCTCTGGAGAGACCTGAAAATAGCTGTGCACGATATGGGTGACATTCTGTAGTCTCCTCATATCAAACATTTCATATCAAATCTAAAACACTGGAATATACAGCCAAATTAAGTTGGCCTGTGAGAGGTGAAGTGAGTGTAAAATGTCTGCGCACACCCACTCTAACATGTTTCATGTCACCCACACAGGACCACCATGTAAAGTTTATTTTGTCATTTATTTTTGTCACTCAAGTGTCTTAATGGATACAACGTGACAAATAAATACATTGAGGAAGTGGAAAGAGGAGCAAACTAGACAGGAGGAAGATAAAATAAACAAAACAGGCAGGTGGTAGCAGAAGAGCGACAAGAAATCTGAGAAGTTGTCTAAAATGGCACCCTATATATAGTGCACTACTATTGACCAAGGCCCGTAGGCTTTTGGTAAAAAGTATTGCACCATATAGAGAATAGGGCACCATTTCAGACTCATGCAGGGAGTAAGGGACAGAACAGAGGAAAGGAAAGAGGGGGCATGGAACAACAGTCTGAACATTCTGAATCCAGAGTGCACCATTTTGACATCACACACTCATGAAATCACATCAGAGGAAGGTTTCCGCTTTGACTGGTGAGCTGTTTCTCCTCCTCGCTCCCATTTCCTGCTCAGCGACGATTATGTGTAGTAGCGCAGGGTGTTCCGAAAGCAAACCAAGTTCCCAGACTAGTACACAGTGAAGATCATTGTCAATAACAGATTGAAAAATCATCAAAGAAAAAGACAAAAAAAGAGTGAGGAGGAGAAAGGGGAGGACAGTGAAAACCTAGAGTCGCAGGCGGTCAAAAAATATGAGTGCTTAATAATAGTAACATCATACAAAAAAAACTGCTGTAGTAACTTCTGTTTTGTCTTTTTTTACTTGAAAAAATAATTTTAAAAAGTAACAAATCAATAGAATAAAGCTTGGCCTGAGTCCCAAATGACATCCTATCCCGATCCAGTGCACTACTTTTGATGTTAAAAGTTGTTCACTATATAGGGAACAGGATGCAGATTTGTACTGTAGAGACTAGAGATGTGAACAAAGACATGGAGTTTGGGTGGGTTGCAGGAGCGGGAGGACATCCCTATTTCTTAAGACTTCTCAAGTGATTTGAGGAGGTTATCCTTGCTCCTTCTCTTTACGTCCCAGTTGTAGACTCGTGCCATGTCTGAGAGGGGCAATGGGTTAAGGATGACACCTCAGTCTATGAAAGTTATCTAGTACTTTCATAAGGAGAGTGCCATGCGGCATCTCTAATTTAGTTGTTAGAGCACCCAACACTATCTTTAACAGTCTATCAAAAGAACAGTACTTACCCGAACAGTTTGAACAAGATCAAATTGCCAATGTTAAGTATGTACCTCAGTTTCAATGTGTTGTTTCCCCCTGGTTCGTGCCTACTGAACACAGACTTGCATTCCATGCTTTGACACAACCGTCTGCCACAGCTATCACCTGTCAAACGCCTGCAGCAATTACCTCAGCCCTACAAGACCATAAAACTGTCCTAATGAGAAAACAAGCAGACATTTCAGCTCCCAAAAACCTGGGCCTATAACCCTATAGTCATACGAGTAGAAGTGTTGATCTAGGATCAGTTTTGCCTGAGGGGGGGGGGGGCACCTGACACTTTATGTATCAGTGTCCAGAGTTACAATTCCCTAATTCAAACATTGTATCACAGATTTTTCTCCAGACCCCAGGCCTGTTAAATGCTAGTCTCTGGGCCTATATTTAAGCAGAAGGATACTGACTTCGGTGGTGGTAAACTGGTCTCGCAGGAAGTCCAGATCTTCTTCCAGGGAGTCCAGGTTGCGTGATGCGGTCGCCAGATTCTTCTCCAGCAGAGACTGGGCTTCGTCGATGTCGTACTCCAACATCACATTGGCCTGGTAGAGGAGAGGGGATGGAGGGAAGTGAGGAAAAGTGAGTGAGCAACATATAAACAGTAAACTTCAATAGTGCTTGCTTTTATTCTATGCCGTCCTCCAACGTCACACTGGCCTGGAGGAGGAGAGGCGGAGATGAAAACAGAGTGGGAGGTTAAGAGTGAATGATATTAAAGTAAACTGCAGAGACTGGGCCTCCTGCATAAACTTCAGCCGTATCTTACTTCTTGTTAACTTAGAGACGTACGATATACCAGGTCCCAGGGATATCTCTGCTGACTCAGGAGTTGGGTAAATACACTTTTAGTTTTTTTTGCACTTTACTTGGTAGAAAAATCTCCAGGGATTTCTAAAATTGGATGAATTAATGCCTCTAGGGCAGGGATGGGCAATTCCAGTCCCGTGGGGCCGGAATGGTGTGTGTGTGTGTGTCCCCAGCACACACAGCAGATTAAACTATAGTGAACAAAACATGTAAATGCAACAGTTTCAAAGATTTTACTGAGTAACTAAATCTGTCAATTGAAATACATTTTCCATGGTTAGTTAAGCCCTGGAATTTGGGGATTTTGCTTAAATTCATTTAAAAAAGTGCTTATAACAGTGAACCTTCTTTTGTGGGATACACATAAGGAAATTCTAGGTCTTGTGGCATATTTTGGTTAAACTATCCCCAATTCAATGGAATTGCAACACCGTACTACAAGGTCTGAGCCAACATGCTTTCTGGTAAGTTTTGATTACAATACTGGGTGGGGTGAATATATTTTATATGACATACATGATTTTTTGTTAACTAGTAAATAGTAGCCTCCACAATGTGTGTTTAAAATAATTTCTAACTTGTTAACAATTTCTGCTAGTTAGTTTTTGCTACCATGTGGGTTTCCGCTTGCTTGAGCCTGCTAACTGAGAGTTAATTCACTTATTTCCATACATGTTTCATTTAAAAACATTTCTTACAAAAGGAGTTGTTTAATCTAACTGCTTAATTATTTATCAGTACATGGAATTGTATGGTTCTTTTTTTACAAATTGTTTTCTAATCTTTACAGGAAAATGCCACGGCACTATCTGATGTGTGGAGACATTTCACTGCAACTAATGTAGAAAGAAAAGCTGTATACATTTGCAAATACTGTGCCAAATCATATGTGAAGAATGCAACAAAGACACAGAATCATCTGGCCAAGGGCATAAAGTCCCCTCAGCACTCACAACAAGCAACCTCTGACAAAATACTATTTATATTCGAGGTGAAAATTATGAATCCGACACCTTTTCAATAGCAACAAATTATGGTCCTCCTGGAATCAGAAGTTTTTGGACTCAATGGAGGAACGTAGTCAGAGAAATGCTGATGCATGTCTTGTTAGAGCTGTGTATGCAACTGGTTCACCTCTGATGCTCACAGGCAATGTGTATTGGAAGAGATTTCTGAATGTTCTTCCCCTAGCATACACCCCTCCAACCAAACATGCTTTATCTACTAATTTGCTGGATGCAGAGTTCAACATAGTTCAAGTGAAGGTCAAGCAAATCATAGAGAAAGCAGACTGTATTGCAATCATCTCTGATGTGTGGTCGAACGTCCGTGGGCAAGGAATATTTAACTACATCCTCTCCACCGCTCAACCAGTATTCTACAAGAACAAAGACACAAGGGACAACAGACACACCTGTCTCTACATTGCAGATGAGCTGAAGGCAGTCATCAAGAAGGTATTTGCACTGGTGACAGACAATGCTGCAAACATGAAGGCTGCTTGGTCTAAAGTGGAGGAGTTCTACCCTCACATCACACCCATTGGCTGTGCTGCTCATGCATTGAATCTGCTCCTCAAGGACATCATGGCACTGAAAACAATGGATACACTCTACAAGAGAGCCAAGGAAATGGTTAGGTATGTGAATGGTCATCAAGTTATAGCAGCAATCTACCTCACCAAGCAAAGTGAGAAGAATAATAGCACCACATTGAAGCTGCCCAGCAACACCCTTTGGGGTGGTGTTGTCATCATGTTTGACAGTCTCTTGAAGGGAAAGGAGTCTCTCCAAGAAATGGCCATATCACAGTCTGCCGATATGGACAGCCCAATCAAGAGGATCCTCCTGGGTGATGTATTTTGGGAGAGAGTGGTAAAGCAGCCTGAAACCTATATCAGTAGCAATTGCATTGATTGAGGGAGACAATGCCATCCTGTCTGATGTTCAGACTCTGCTTGCAGATGTAAGAGAATAAATCTGTACTGCCCTGCCCACTTCACTGTTGCTCCAAGCAGAGGAAACTGCAGTTCTGAAACACATCAAAAAGCATGAAGACCTCTGCCTGAAGCCCATACACACTGCAGCGTACATGTTGGACCCCAAGTATGCTGGCAAGAGCATCCTGTCTGCTGCAGAGTTCAACAAGGCCTATGGTGTCCTCACTACCGTGTCTCACCACCTTGGCCTGGATAAGGGCAAGGTTCTTGGTTGTCTGGTGAAGTACACATCCAAGCAAGGCTTTGGGATGGAGATGCAATAGGGCAGCCGTGCCAACATATCTCATCTGCCACCTGGTGGAAGGGACTTTGTGGATCTGAGACTCTTTCCCCTGTTGCCTCCATCATCCTCCAAATCCCATCAGCCTCCTCAGAGCGCAACTGATCCTTGTTTGGGAAAACACACACCAAAGCACGCAACAGGCTGATCAATACAAGGATTGAAAAATTGGTGGCATCTGGGCAAATTTTAGGCTTTTTCAACAGGGTTGGAAAGTGACAGTGGAGATGAGGCCTCAGAGTCTGATGTTCAAGACGTGGACATTGAGATGGTCCAGGGAGGAAGACAACCGAAGCATTAGTTTCTAGACTATTATTTTACAGATGTATGTTGAAAACATTTTTGGGAGATGCAATAGATCACTGGGGATCATTCCATGTTCCCTTTCTTTTGTTGTTCAGTGAAATCATCCCATGTGAAAAGTCAACTCATTTAATTAAAGTAAAATTTGTAACTAAATCGTTTTAAAAAATTCTATAGGAAGGATTTAATTTGCCATGTCTACTTATGTTAAGGTAAAAGGTTTTTGTTTCTGTATCCATATGATAAGGTAAATATATCCAATGCAAAAAACATTACATTTAAATGGTATTAATATTAATTTACATATATTCCCATTAATTCCCACAGAAAGTTTCTATTATTTGTATTTTACCGCCTCTTTGCGTTGTCTCATCGCTGCAACTCCCCAACGGGCTCGGGAGGCAAGGGTCGAGCCATGCGTCCTCTGAAACATGACACGCCAAAGTGCACTTCTTAACACCCACCAGCTTAACCCAGAAGCCAGCGGCACCAATGTGTCGTCAACTGACTACCGCAGTCAGCCTGCAGGCGCCCGGCCTGCCACAAGGAGTCAATAAAGCGCGATGAGCCAAGTAAAGCACACCCTGCCAAACCCTCCCCTAATCCGGACGACACTGGGCCAATTGTGCACCACCCTATTGGACTCAAGATCCCGCTGCGCTGCTCGGAAGGCCATGGTCGACATTTTTAAACATGTATTTTCTGATATATACACACAACCCATGTGTTTTAATTAAATCTACTATATGCATTCAGCTTGTCTTATGCTTTAAGCTTACTGTTTGATGAAATAACACACAATAACTCAAGAGGGAGCCAGAGATCTAGATAAACAGAATAAAAAACCTTAACTTGACCCAATCATTCTCCTTCCACGCCTGCTGGCTTTCACAGATTCTGACATTACTCCCCTGAAGTTGCCGGTAATAGGTTACACGAGGAGTCATGTGGAATGCCAAGTTAACTTACCAATCTGTGTGCCAGGTATGATTTTCATATGCACATTTTAGTGGAACAGTATCCATTTAAATTTAAAATGTCTTCATATAGCAAAATCATTGTCATGTCGTTAAGCAAAATTATATCCAAATCTAAATGAAAATAAACCATTGTCAACTACGGAAAAATAGCCTACATAAAGACAACAATTAAAAAACATTGCAGACTGGAGGTAGAAAATATCCAGACAAAATAAATATCCTATAAATCACTTTGGCTTGTGTTGTTTTTCTTCTTTGGTTTAGTTTTTAGCAATTCCCCTCTTGGTTTTTGAGATATTTTCATCATTGCAGCATTTATCTTTGACAACACCTTGTAGTTCTAAACTAACATCAAAACAGGTGTTTCCTGTAGGTTCATGCTCTACAACATCCGGAGAAAATGAAAGCAACCCTGCCTCACAAAAGCACTGGCTTAGGTCTAATCAGGCACTTGTCATCTCCTCTTCAAGGAACCCCACTGCTGGTCTATGGCTGGGCTCCCTGCCTGTGCCATTAAACCCTTACAACTCTCCAGACCCGCAGCCCCTGGTGTTCACATTCAGACACTCACGTCACCCCGCTCCTCCATTCCAATGGCTTCAAATATAGCTCATCCGCTACAAGACCATGGTGCTTCAGACACCCACATACAGGTCTGTGGGGAAAAACCCAGTACCTCCAGGCTCTGATCATCTACAAGCAAGACAAAGGGAGTAATCTCTCTCATCACCTGCCATGTGGGAAAGCCTACCATAGGTCAAACGAAAAGACAGTTGAAACACATAGCTGAACACCTCAGCTCAACCAGGTGAGAACACTCCCTGACTATCCAGTAGTCAATCACCACCTTTGGAGACACCTGAAATCCTTTCTCCTCTTCAAAATACCTAGGATTGAGCATGATCCTTCTCACCCCCCCCTAAAAGATTTAGATGCACTATTGTAAAGTGGCTGTTCCACTGGATGTCTGGGTATGCACCAATTTGTAAGTCGATATCTGGACAAGAGCGTATTAAATGACTTAAATGTAAATGTACATTTTACTTTGTCCTTCTAAACAAAGAAGTATTTTAATGTTTGGTTTGTTAAATGTGATACGTGTGTGTAAATGTCCATTTTTATAGTTTACTTGGCTACTTGAATATACCCTCTCTCCATGCCACTTTCCACACAGACCTAGTCACACCCCCATTCACTCAAGGAGCGCATGTTGTTGCTGCTTGGCCACGAGACACTTTCATTCAGTCTGCATGGTCAATGCAGCACATGCAACAATGTTGATGACAAATGTTGTTTCCACTTTGATCTTCATATAAATCCCCAAGCGTTCTATAAGTGCAATATTAGTTTGCATTTCTTACATCTGCAAATGGCTGGTTTGTATATTCTCAAGCAAGACAAAGTTAAGCTAAATCTGTTCATCACCTGCAATGCTAGTTAGGAAAGACATGAAGGTCAGAAAAGACAGAAAACAATTGCTTTGAACAGTTTCAGCTCAACCAGTGAGAACACTGAAACCATCAAGCACTTTGATGAAACTAATCTCATTAGGACCTCCACAGGAAAGGAATAAGGCATTGAGCATGATGCTCTACAAAGGATGTAACATTGAGTTCCTACTAGGGCAAAATAAATGCTTCACAGAGTTCAAGTATACAGACACATCTCATTTATGACGGAACAGTTATGGTTTTTACTTTGCCTTCTATAACCGTATTTTGATTATTGGAGGAACAAAAATGTGATACCGATTAATGTCGATTAAAAAAAAACAACAACATGTATTTGTAATAATGACAATAACAACAATACTGCATTAACAACTAATATAATACATCAATAAAATCAACTTAGCCTCAAGTAGATAATGAAACATGTTCAATTTGGTTTAAATAATGCAAAAACAAAGTCTGCATGGTCAAGAAAGTGAAAGTGCAACAATGTTGATGTAAGAAAGCTAACGTTTCAGTTTGATCTTCAGAAAATGAGAACATATGAAAGCTATTAGTTTGGTTCCTTTTGCAAACAGCTAGTCTTCAATATTCCCAGGTAAGCTAAAGTTTTATGCTTGTAGTTATTAAAGGACTATTTCAGTCAACCCAGAAAATTTAAATTAACATTTGAATAGATGTTCTTATAGGCACTTCAGTAAAACCAGTGTAACAGTATAGCTATGATGAAACTGGCTCCTCCTTAGGACCAGCCACAGGAAAGGAATACATCAAAGTTACCCTGCAGAGCAAAGGAACAGAGTTACCAGGCTCAGATTGAGTGAAGTTTAAATGCTTAACAGAGTTCGCTAACAGCCAGCCATTTACAGATTTAACAGACACATCGGTCACACCAGCCTCATCTCGAGTTGATTTTTACATTTACATTTGATTATTTAGGCAAAAGAGCCTTACCAGAGCGATTTAAAAAAATATATAAAAACAACATGTATTTGTAATAATGACAATAACAACAATACTGCATTAACAACTTAATATAATACATCAATAAAATCAACTTAGCCTCAAGTAGATAATGAAACATGTTCAATTTGGTTTAAATAATGCAAAAACAAAGTGTTGGAGAAGAAAGTGAAAGTGCAATATGTGCTATGTAAGAAAGCTAACGTTTCAGTTCCTTGCTCAGAAAATGAGAACATATGAAAGCTGGTGGTTCCTTTTAACACGAGTCTTCAATATTCCCAGGTAAGAAGTTTTAGGTTGTAGTTATTATAGGACTATTTCCCTCTATACCCTTTGTATTTAATTAACATTTGAATATTGGATGTTCTTATAGGCACTTCAGTGGATTGCCAGTGTAACAGATAGAGCGGTCCCTCTCCTCGCTCCTCCCTGGGAGAACCAGGAACACAACGACAGACAGCCACCACATCTGGATGAGAATTACCCATGCAGAGCAAAGGAACAACCACCCCAGGCTCAGACAGTGAAGTTTGAAACGTAATCCAGCGGGAGATGACAAGCCAGCCATTTAAGGTCACAGCAGCCTCATCTCTGTGTGAGTTGATAGGTTTGAAGTCATAAACAGCGCAATGCTTGACGCACAAGGAAGAGCTGCTGGCAAAACGCACGAAAGTGCTGTTTGAATGAATGTTTACGCGCCTGCTTCTGCCTACCACCGCTCAGTCAGATACTTAGATACTTGTATGCTCAGTCAAATTATATGCAACACAGGACACGCTAGATAATATCTAGTAATATCATCAACCATGTCTACTTAACTAGTGATTATGATTGATTATTTTTTATAAGAAAAGTTTCATGCTAGCTAGCAACTTACCTTGGCTTACTGCATTTGCGTAACAGGCAGTCTCCATGTGGCGTGCAACGAGAGAGGCAGGTCGTTATTGCGTTGGACTAGTTACCTAAAAGGTTGCAAGGTGAAAATCTGTCGTTCTGCCCCTAAACGAGGCAGTTAACCCACCGTTCCTATGCCGTCATAGAAAATAAGAATGTGTTCTTAACTGACTTGCCTCGTTAAATAAAGGTGTAAAAAAAAATATTCATCGGTCGACCTCTAATCTCAACTTCAACAGTTCAGAGGAGACTGCGTGAATCAGGCCTTCATGGTCAAATTGCTGCAAAGAAACAACTACTAAAGGACACCAATAAGAAGAAGAGACTTGCTTGGGCCAAGAAACACGAACAATGGACATTAGACTGGTGGAAATCTGTCCTTTGATCTGATGACTCGAAATTTGAGATTCTTGGTTCCAACCATCGTGTCTTTGTGAGACGCAGAGTAGGTGAACGGATGATCTCCGCATGTGTGGTTCCCACCGTGAAGCATGGAGGAGGTCGTGTGATGGTGCTTTGCTGGTGACACCGATTTATTTAGAAATCAAAGCACACTTAACAAGCATGGCTACCACAACATTATGCAGCGATAGGCCGTCCCATCTGGTTTGCGCTTAGTGGGATTATAATGTTTTTCAACAGGACAATGACCCAACACACCTCCAGGCTGTGTACGGGCTATTTTACAAAAAAGGAGAGTGATGGAGTGCTGCATCAGATGACCTGGCCTCCAATCACCCAGCCTCAACCCAATTGAGATGGTTTGGGATGAGTTGGAGTGATGGAAAAGCAGCCAACAAGAGCTCAGCATGTGTGAACTCCTTCAAGACGGTTGGAAAATGATTCCAGGTGAAGGTGGTTGAGAGAATGACAAGCGTGCGCAAAGTTGTCATCAAGGCAAAGGGTGGCTACTTTGAAAAAGGTCAAATAAAATATATTTTGATTTGTTTCACACTTTTTTGTTACTACATGATTCCATACGTGTTATTTCATAGTTTTGATGTATGTACAATGTAGAAAATAGTAAAAATAAAGAAAAACCATTGAATGAGTAGGTGTCCAAACGTATGACTGGTACTGCATATAAATATATGCAGTGTAATTGCATGCTAAACTGAAGATGTTGATTATTGGAGTCAGGGGTGTTAGCTGGGGCGGGGGGAAAAGTTTGACTGTAGTTGCCCATTCATGCTCTTGGGCAATTCAAAAGGCTGATTGAGGATCTTTTTACAGAAGAATGTGTTTGTTTTCCATGATTGTGTATTAATGTTTATACAGTAGTGGTCAGCTGTTTGTCCACCCGCAACTGTTAATAACTAGTGATGCACCGATATTACATTTTTGTCCGATACTGATATTTTCCTTGCCCCAAAAAACGATACAGATAACCGATATTAAACATTTTAGCAGCCTTTTAAGCATTCTAGTGCAGTTAAATAGTGATCACACACACATGGACGCATCGGTCTAAGGCACTGCATCTCAGTGCAAGAGACGTCACTACAGTCCCTGGTTCGAATCCAGGCTGTATCACATCCGGCCATGATTGGGAGTCCCATAGGGAAGTGCACAATTGGCCCAGCGTCGTCCGGATTTGGCCGTCATTGTAAATAATTTGTTCCTTACTGACTTCCCTAGTTAAATAAAAGGTTAAACACACACCACACTGACCAAAAAGTTATTTTGTTGGCATTTACATATGTCGCCATTACCAGTAAAGCATAATCAAACCCTATTTCTTTCACTTACTTGCTGTGTTGTTTCATTCTCAACCAGGAGTTCAATGGAATGGCGTTTGTGTCTTCGTGTGTCAAAAAATATACTATTTAACACTATTTGACGTGTCAAATAACACATTTTGAAGTGTCAGATAAGCTTGTTGACCAATCAGAACCTGAATATGACTGCACCGTCACAATAATTTAACGGTTCATACATTTTTTACGTAGTTATTACACATCGATTAGACCATCACTCGTATTTCATATGTCACAACGACTCATCGATACATATTGCTATGATGTTGGTAAAGTTGTCTCGCGCACCTACAGTGCTGGTCATAAACAAAAGCTAGCTAGCTCAATGTTCTTCCCCCAAAACGACAATCTGTTTCAGTAGCTATATAGTTAGCTAGCTAACAATTCAGCTAGGTGTCATCATCTAAAATAACCCTAATTTATAAGACAGTTCTTATTTCATTAATGGTGGTCAGACCATCTATGTGAAGCTAGCCACAATAAGGATTCGCCACAACAGTGGACTTGCGGTTAGCCTTCAAAATAAAAGTATGGCATGATTCTACTATTTGTATTCATTTGCATCAGTCAATGGCAAACTTTTATTTTGAAGGAAACCCGCAAATTCCACTATTGTACATAATCGTATTGTGGCTAGCTTCACAACATATAACCCGGTCCGGTCGAGCCTCACTAGCCAGATGACGCTAGCTGGCTGCTTATGACGCTAGCTTTGGGAAACAGGGTTAAGTAGCTGGCTAGCTATTTATTTTCACGAACTGAAGTTCAATTTCAATAGGCGAACAAGTGGCAACCTAGCTAATACTTACTCACAAGGATTCCTAAATCATTGCTAAGAACAATTAAAACGACTGCAGTTTCTACAGGTCATTGTTTTCAGGCTGGTTGTACTGGTGCTAGGCTAGGTACCAATCTAAAGCTAGCTACCCCAGAAGTTGCGGTCGAACAAATTATGCTTTATTACCAACACGGTATTGTAAACACATTGCTTGTTTGCATACTTTTTTTGTACAGCTTTGACAGTACTACTGTATCTTTGACACGCAAAGACCCAAACGGCGTTCCATAGTATGCATGTCGTGAAGCTAATGGCAGTGACGCTATTACTGTGTAACTCCGGTAGGGCAACAATGGAAAAATAGCGCACTTGGTAGTGTTAACAGGTGCTTGACCAGGCACAGTCGGCAAAGGCAGACATCACCAACAACAGAGAACTGTTGATTGTCAAGGGCAATTAAATCCATTATCTAGACTAATTGATTTCGCCCGAGTTGTCTCGCTGAAATGTTGTTACTCTTTCAAATGACTGCTCGACTTGTTGACTGCTCGATCCACACAGCAGACATTGTGGGCCAGTTTAGGAAAGCTATGGTGCACGTATTGCGCAAAATTTTACGTGGCGCCATTACATCACGTTATATAGGTATGCACGTCAGCTTTGACATCGGTTTTGCCCATCACCGTTAAACTAGACATTGGCTGATACAGATGTTGGCATTTTTAGCTAATATTGGCCAATTCCAATATATCATGCATCCCTACTAATAACCCATCTGAAACTGCCCGACTATAAGTGAAAATCTGGAGGCCCACACCTGACCCCGCTAATATAGAAAATAAGCTGTCTGACTTTTTCGCACCAATTTTGTGATATCCAATTGGTACTTACAGTCTTGTCTGTACGGCAGTTGCAGCGATGGGACTTGGGAGAGGCGAAGGTCGAGAGCCATGCGCCGTTCTAAACACGACCCTGTTCGCTTAACCTTGAAACCAATGTGTCGGAGGAAACACATAACAACTGCCGACCGAAGTCAACGTGCATGCGCCCGGCTTGCCACGAGGAATCGCGCGATGGGACAAAGATGTCACGGCCGGCCAAACCCTCCCTTAACCCAGACAACGCTGGGCCAATTGTGCGCCGCCTCATGGGTCTCCCGGTCGCGGCCGGCTGCGACACAGCCTTGGATTTTTACTCAGGTCTGTAGTGACACCTCAAGCACTGCAGTAACTTAAACCACTGCGCCACTCAGGAAGCCCTAGCCAAAAAAATTGGACAGTGGATGATGGATATTTTTTTGCCTTATTTAAATATGTTTCTGCTTATAATTTCCGACATTTTGTTAGGCTACTTGTTACTCAACTTGTCTATAAGCAGATACATGCAGCTTAAATTCTCTTATGTCAATTATATGAAGCCCTAGAAGACCAAATAAACCCTTGCTCACCAGAAAGAATGTTTCAATCTAGTTGACATTAGTAAAGTTCTGTTATCTCAGCTTCTTTTGAAGAGCAAGATGTTTAGGGACTGGGGAGAAAATGCAATAACGAATAAAATGGGAAAGATTTTTTGTGCATCATTTCCAAATTATACTGAACAAAAATATAAACACAACATGTAGTGTCAGTTCCATGTTTCATGAGCTGAAATTGTGCATACATTTGTTTAAATCCCCCGTTAGTGAGCATTTCTCCTTTACCAAGATAATTCATCAACCTGACAGGTGTGGCATATCAAGAAGCTGATTAAACAACATGATCATTACACAGGCCCACCTTGTGCTGGGGACAATAAAAGGCAACTCTGCAGTTGTCACAACACAATGCCACAGATGTCTGCTAGTCAACGCACTCCACCCCCTGCCCCGGATAAAACAAAAAATAGAGACGATACAATCTTATATCAACGATGTTTGGACAGGTTGATGGGACGATGTGTCATTTCAGACGTCACCCAATCCTATTAGCGCCTCACAACCATCACACATAACACATAACATAGCCGGTAATGCCACTTCTACAACCAATCACCAGTCACCAAATCTTTTGGCTTACGCACTAATGCCAGATAGCCAAAAATAATTCAAGAAAAACCTCAATGTAGCCTGTAGATACACAGATATGGAGTTTACTACCCCCCCCCCCCTTTAGCCCTCAGAACAGCCTCAATTCATCAACCAAAACCAAACATGGAGTCCATGTTTTCATCACTTTGCACATACACCAGTTCTTGTTTCACACCAGTTTGTCTAGCTAATCAGCCTTGCATCATGGGTACCATGCTACAGCAGACGGGAAATAGAGGAAATGTATTGGCGCAAAGCCAGAAGAAAGCATTGACATCCATATTAGATTTTGATTTGGGGAGGGGGTAGCATCTTAAAGGTGGATTTAATAAGTTTCTTGTTCACTGCTCAGCGATGCAATCGGCAATTGAAACACTACAATTTTATGGATGTTGCAAGCAGGTACTGTCATTTTACCATGACTTAACTCACACGATGTCTCTATGGAATGGCCTTAGACCTAGACTCATTAAGTAATAATCAGAGGTCTAATATTGGGCTAACCTCATGGATAAGGAGTGGGCTCCATAAATAGGGAGCAAGTGATCAGATAATTCCAAACAATGTTACTTAGGAACACGACATGTATTAGTACTCACCCCTAACCACAGGCAAACTTTGTCGGTGGGCGGGACTGAAGCCTTGCAGTAAACGTTGTCAGCCAATAGGAAGTGTGTCTCCATAGGGTCTGTGGTTTCCTATAGGATGAGGGATTTGGAAAGCAAACAAAGCAACTCAACACCACATACGTTGCACTCCACTGATCTTGAATGCAGTTAGTGATCAACAGCTTATAGTGATCAAATTGTCCTGCAAGGATGTAATCACTGTAATACCCATTCCAGATAGAAGATGTGGTATATTACCTATAAGAATATAAGGCAATGTTTATATGGCCCCCTTTCAAACAGCAACTTATTTACCACTCTTATTCACCACATATTAGTGGGTAACTGGCAAATTAAGAGGGGTAAAGGGTGTTAAACCATGGGGGGTGTTTGCATTACAAATTAGGGAGGTATCAAACAACGGAAATGTATTTACCTGCAAAAACTGAGAACCATTTACAGACCTGATACCGGTAATATTTTTTAAACCTTAATCTAACGAGGCAAGTCAGTTAAGAACAGATCCTTATTTCAATGACGGCCTAGGAACAGTGGGTTAACTGCCTTGTTCAGGGGCAGAACGACAGATTTTTACCTTGTCAGCTCGGGGATTCGATCTGGCAACCTTTCGGTTACTCGTCCAACGCTCTAACCACCAGGCTACCTGCCTCCCCTATTTTGGTTACAGTGTCTGTGAAAATGCAGGAATCATGACTAGGTCTTTAGGTGGCCATGTTTTTTTACCCCCTACCCCACTCAGATATACCAAAAAGTAGGTAAAAGGGAAGCAGGCATGGTAAACTTGTGGGATCTTTGTCTGTCTATGAAAAGGGTATAAGAGGAGTGCACTGGCTGCACTGTATGCCGTTTACCTTCTTCTTCTGCATGTGTCGTAGGATTTCTAAAGTCTGCTTGATCTGTGGGATCTGGCTTTTCAACCTGGGTACAGCAGAGAGAAACACCATAGAAGCATAACTATAACACTATCACCTATTTATCCTGAGTTTTTGATGGGTCATCCTATCAGCTAAATAAAGCTAATGATATCACCTCAGAAGACAACACAATAGCACACTAGTTTGTAGCTTGGCATATTCCTCTCTTCTGGGAATAATAGTAGCTAAACTTGATACAATGGAACCAGTGGAATAGTCCAACACGTGCAATCCCACAATAACATGCCAAGTAAACCAAATCAAGCATTTTGCTGTTTTGACATTTTACTGGTTACCGTTAATAACTTATGCTGTATATTAGTTACCTTTGTTTCTTTTGGGCCAGGTTGAGCTCCATATATTTATATTTCTGGTATTGCTCATCCAGTTTTCTCAAGACGGCGTCTGCAGTGTCGTTCCCTGGTTGCTTCATAAACGACTCGACATCCTCCTACAAAGGTTGACATAAAGTTAACTAGCTAGGTTACGCGTTAGCTTTCAAGCGAGTCATTCACACAGCACAGTAAACTTATTGTGAGCACACAAGATTGCTGAAGAAAGGCCGTTTTATTGCATTTGGATGACAATATACATCCGATAGATAGTTAGCTAGGCCTAATAGGCTTTCTAGGCGTCATTTCCCTAAAAGGATGTGAATGAACATAGCTAGCGAACATTCGTGACAGGCTAGCCTAGAGGCTGGACAGCGTCAATTTCACATTCGAGAGTGTTATTTCATATAGTATAATGGCCACAATGTATATAATTCACATTTTACACACCACAAATATTGCTTCGGGGATTCCGAGATGTTTTTTCTTTGTCGCCTGAACGGCATTGCAGCTGTCTATGGTCGTCGCCATCTTGGAAAAGACTCAACTCCCTCCTTCGTTACGTAGAAGTTGGGCGTTACCGAATTTAGGACTTGCTGGTCTTGAAAGCTTGAGACAAGTCATTGTCGGTGCAAGGAGTGGTCATAAAATGGGAAAGAAATGCGGCCAAATCTGAACATTTGAGCGAGAGCCAGAGTCTAACTCGGACAAAACTGGTAGGCCTGAACTCTGTGCAATTGCCAGGTGAAAAGCAGCCTTTTATTGTAAAGATTTTTACTCAAACACTTGAATGAGAAAAGGCTGACATGAAAACTGGTCAATTTAACACTATGGGGGAATAACCGCTTATTGTAAGGTCTACACAATGTCTCCCCCTTGTGGGAGTAAGAATAATTTGTTAACTTTATGACCAGTATTTCTTAGTTTTTTTTGTTGGTGTTATTTTTGGGATGGACATCCTTTTGACTTACATATCCTTAGTAAACACTTATATTAGCATAACAAGGTTTTTGGTAGAAGTTTATGTCTATCTCTTTGTTCAGTTCATGTCAGGGATATTCGTAATTTACTCAAACGTAAGGCTATTTTGCTGTATTGCAAACGGTTTAATGCAGGCTTTTACATTCTACAAGAGACTCATGCTTGTTCTTCCGTTCTATCTTTTTGGAAAAATCAACGGGGTAACGATAGCTGGTTATCATATGGCAACAACCACTCTGCATGTCAAGCATTTTCAAGATGTCCATTTAAAAGGGAAGGTCATCAGTAGTAAGACTCACCACTCTGGACGTTGGTTAATTTTAACAGTGAATTTCAACAGTGAAATGTCTTTATTAGGGAATATTTGTGCATCCAACAACAAACAAAACAACATGATATTATTTCAAGAATTTGAAGAAGAGATTAATAGAGTGATAGCTGTATTTCAGGATATCAAAATGATCTTAGGGTGGAGATTTTAATTATGTATCTAATGTGATGATTGATAGATATCCCCTCCTAACAGATCCAGCATTGTTAATACTGAGTTTAATAATCTATGTCTTGGTTTAGTTGATATTTGGAGATCTAAATATCCTGATAAAAAGGACTACACTTGGAGTAACAGTGTAGTGGTTGATTTCTAATTCATTAGATAATTCTGTAGTAACGGTATCCATTGAACCATCAATTCTTACTGATCATAAAGTTATATTCTTATCTTTAAATATTAATGGATCTGAAGTTAATAAACCAAATCAGTTATTGGAAACTCAATAGTAGACTGTTGGAAGATGATAATTTCAAGATGGATGCCAAAGATATTATACAAGAAAAATATTTGGACCTTCCTCCAGTTAAGTCTTATGGAAAATATTGGGAATTAATAAGGTATGAAATAAGACAAACAGTCATGAAGAGAGGTAAAGAAATGGCTGAACTTGATTGATTGAGATTGAGGGAAAATAAACTTAAGGAAATACTTTCCCTAATCTCTATGGAAAACCTTGATGAAGAAGGAAAGGGTCAGTTATTCTCTTTACAACTAGAAATGGACTGACTGTATGAAGAGGGCAAAAGGGGCATTTGTAAGATCAAGAAGGAGATGGTTGGAGGAGGGTGAAAAAAACACATCATACTTTTACAATTTAGAGAGAAAAACATCTGAATATACCTCTGTTCATAAGCTTAATATAGATTGCAAAGAAAATGAAAACCCCAATGATGTTTCAAAATATGTTTCAGAATTCTGTGGTAATCTTTACACCAGTAATGCCTGTCTTACTAGTGACATATCTGCCTTTCTAGACTCTTGTCAAAGACTATGCTAAATTCATAGATTAATTTATTTATATTAATTAAATAAAAAACATTATCGGCAAGGTAAAAGAGAACACATCTACAGGGAATGATGGCCTTATTAGTGAATTCTATAAATATTTTCAGGAGGATGTTTTTAAGGAGGCAATTGACTTAGGGGTCCTGCCTGTTTCTATGACTCAAGGCCTAATTTCTGTAATACCCAAACCAAACAAAGATCCTATGATGTTAGAAAATTGGAGACCAATCACATTAATGAAGAATTATGGAAAGCTACTTGCATCAATCTTTGCAACAAGACTTAAAAAAGGTATTGACCGGCAGACATACACTTCCGTTCAAAAGTCTGGGGTCACATAGAAATGTCCTTGTTTTTTAAAGAAAAGGTCATTTTTTGTCCATTAAAATAACATCAAATTGATCAAAAATACAGTGTAGACATTGTTAATGTTGTAAATTACTATTGTAGCAGGAAACGGCTGATTAAAAAATATATATGATTTTCTACATATGCATACATAGGCCCATTACCAGCAACCGTCACTCCTGTGTTCCAATGGCATGTTGTGTTAGCTAATCCAAGTTTATCATTTTAAAAGGCTAATTGATCATTAGAAAACCCTTGTGCAATTATGTTAGCACAGCTGAAAACTGTTGTGCTGATTTAAAAAATCAATAAAACTGGCCTTCTTTAGACCAGAGCATCAGCATTTGTGGGTTCGATTACAGGCTCAAAATGGCCCGAAACAAATAACTTTCTTCTGAAACTCGTCAGTCTATTCTTGTTCTGATAAATGAAGGCTATTCCATGCAAGAAATTGCCAAGAAACTGAAGATCTCGTACAACGCTGTGTACTACTCCCTTCACAGAACAGCGCAAACTGGCCCTAACCAGAATAGAAAGAGTGTGAGGCCCAACTGAGCAAGAGGACATATTAGAGTGTCTAGCATTCGCACTTCGCTCTGCAGGTTGTATAACTTTTTCATTACATTTCATTACAGTACAACGGTTGATTTGTCTAATCTTAGCAATTCTTCTTAGCTAGCTACATAGCCGTCCTTGTATCAGAGATAATTGCATAATTATCGTATTTCGTCGCCCTAACGTAGCCTTCACTGCTATTCGCCCAGGAGCTAGCAAGTAGCTAACGCACACAGATTAGCATCACTGTAGTGCTATTCACTCAACTGTACGACTTGATTAGTTTACTGTTAGCTAGTCCTTGTATCAGAGATAATTCTAACGTAGCCTTCACTGCTATTCGCCCAGGAGCTAGCAACGCTAGCTAACGCACACAGATTAGCATCACTAGTGCTATTCACTCAACTGTACGACTTGATTAGTTCAGTGTTAGCTAGCTACATAGCTGTCTTTGTTTCCAGTGTGTGTAGCCTTGGAGTGATTATCTTAATTCACTGAGGTTTAGCCAGCTATTTGTCGTCCTTAACGTAGAGACTCTCTAGCTAGCCAACAGCTAACAGCTAACAGCTAGCCAAGTCACCACAAAGTATCACATTTTTCATTTCGGTTTGATTTGTTTGATCGTAGCTACAGCTAGCTACATAGCCGTCTTTGTTTCAAAGATACTAGACCGATTTCCTAGGTTAGCCTCAGCCGCTAGCCCCGAACAGCAGCACTGTAGAAATTATTACACTCAACGGAACACTTGATTAGTCACTATTAGCAGTACTGTGTAGTCCGCTAGTCACATTAGCTGTAACATGTGTCTGTAAAACTGGTCCTAAGCAGTCAGCAGTGAAGAGGTGAGGCTCCAATGGTGCAAGGTCCTTGCATACCTTTTAACGCTGTGTAAATTCCTTTTAGCTGTATTGAGCCAACAATCTTCAACAGTTGCGAGCAGAGTAGCCTATGCCTCCCTCCAGTCCCTTGACTTCTTGGCACTGCGGAAACATGGATCACCACAGATAACAACTCCTACTGCTCTCTCGTCCGCCCACGTGTTCCCACACTTTTTTGAGAGCTTCTGGTCAGCGGGGTGGTGGCACCGGGATCCTCATCTCTCCCAAGTGGTCTTTTGGCAGTCTATGGGCGACTTTAACCTCCCCACGTCTACCTTTGACTCACCCCTCTGCCTCCTTCTTTCCACTCCCTCTTGACCTCTGATAAAGCAACTCCCCTCCAAAAGCTTTTCCACCCTCCTCTCCTCCCTTACTGCATCCTTTGACTCCCTATGTCCCCTATCCTGCCTCGAGTAGCTCACAGCCAAAACTCTCTGTCTCTGCTGCTAAAGCCACTTTCTACCACTCTAAATTCCACCTTCTCCTCCCTCCTGAATCCTCCCCCCTCCCTCCTCCTCTCTGCAGATGACTTCGTCAACCATTTTGAAAAGAAGGTCGATGTCTGTTCTCCAGATGAAATCTCGCGTCTTGTGACGGCCGCCCAACAACCTGCCCGCTTGACCCAGAACAGCTTCTTCAAGAGAGCGAGAGCACCCTTCTGAAAAAAAAGGCGTTACTGTGAACCATCTCCTCTCCACCCTCTCCGAGTTGGGCATCCCGGCGCGGCCCACGCTGATTGCGTCCCTCCTACCAGGTGGCGTTGAACGCGCCATTTGTCCCCAGGGCTCTGTTCTAGGCCCCTTATTCTCCGCTATACACCAAAAGCTCTTCACACTATTAATGTTGATCTCAGCAAGACGGAGCTCCCTTTCCCCTTCCTGAGACCAGGCCCTGATGGAATGTCTGGCGGACATATCCTGTAGTATAGTTTCAATTTTGATCCATTGTGTCCTTCCCAGAGCGCTAAGAACCAGGCGTGATCCTGACAACACCCTGACGTATTGAGCAGGTCCTAATCCAGGTGATAACTCGCTGTTGGCTGGGCTCCCTGCCTGTGCCATTAAATACAACTCATTAACACCTTCCCAAGTTCTCTCACGTCACCCCGCTCCTCCGCTCTCTCCACTGAAGCTCGCATCCGCTACAAGACCATGGTGCTCGCCACGGAGCTGTGAGGGGAACGGCACCTCAGTTACACCCAAACAAGGACACTGCGTTCATCCACCTCTGGCCTGCTCGCCTCCCTACCACTGAGGAAGTACAGTTCCCGCTCAGCCCAGTCAAAACTGTTCGCTGCTCTGGCCCCCCAATGGTGGAACAAACTCCTCACGACGCCAGGACCGCGGAGTCAATCACCACCTTCCGGAGAGTGGCTGTTCCACTGGTTGTCATAAGGTGTCCTAAAGAAATACGCCTCACAAGTCCTCAACTGGCAGCTTCATTAAATAGTACCTGTAAAACACCAGTCTCAACGTCAACAGTGAGGAGGTGACTCCGGGATGCTGGCCTTGCATTTATAGTTTAAAATGTAAATTCCTTTTAGCTGTATTGAGCCTACAAAATCTTCAACAGTTGCACTTAGAGTATTGCTATATTCTCCTAAAAGAAAAGTTTCTGGTTGTGATCCAGAAACTCTTCACCATTTATTTTGGGACTGTTCTTATGTCAGAACATTTTGGAGTGAGTTAGATTTTATTTGAAAAGAAACCGCTATTGATGTTGATCTGAGAGACTCTGATATTATGTTTCATTTTGATCCAACTGATATGGAACCTGATTTAACTCCCATTGTTCATTTTTCATGGAAGATTCTTTACCCCAAAAATTAAGAAAAACAAACCCCTCTTCACATTATTTATGATAGTTTAAATATTATTTTGAAATTATCAGTAAATGTAAAAACAAAATAGCAATACTCACCATCAAACTTTTTGACAAATTGAAATTGTATCTCGATATGTAATACACATATCTGTTAGGTTGATGTACTCTTGTATATTGTATATTTCTGTGTTTGTATTTGTTTTGTTCATAATAAAAAATACAAATAAAAGTCCTTGGGTGTGGCATTACCGCCACCTACTAGACTGGAGTATAACTCCCTTTTACTTTGCTGTCTCAATAGTGTATGGCTTCCTTTTAGTTGTGCCCCCGTCTTCGTCTTCTTCTTCTTTGAGATTTGGTTGGCTGATCACATCCAATTTATGTGCATACACCGCAACCTACTGTACTGGTGTGTGAGGCCATTCATGGCCTACCCACATTAAATTATTTGATACAGTAATACAAAATTGGGGGAAAGGAAAATTGCCCTTCCAACTATTAGCCCACTCTAAAAAAGAAAATAACTCCCCATTCCACTATTTAACCCTATCTAATCCTACTCCAGGCCAATGGTCTGAGAGGACATAACACTACCACTTAACACCCTCTGCAGCTGTTCTGCAGAAAAATCCTCTCAATCCCAAGTACTTCTCTGCCGCTGCCACCACATCCTCTATTTTCTGTGACCTTCGATCCATTTCTGCAATTCAATTGACAGCCATGTCTATAAACGCTAAAAAGTCCACCTCACTGAAGCACGTATTCTTCCCATCACTCTGTCTTGGTCTCTGCCTACTCACAGGAATCCTCTCAGGGTCTCTCAACCTGTACCAATCTTCCTCTACCCCTCTCTTCACTGCTTCGGCATACAACACTTTCTGTACTACTCGAACCCTGGCAACCTCAATCTGTCTTTCTCTCACCGGACAACTCTGATCTCCAGCCACAAGGGCACCTACACAACTAACACACATAACTTTCTCCACCGATAACACATTCCTTCATGTCATGCACTTCTGCACACGTCTCACATCTAGGCATATCCCTCCTACACACTGCTGCAACATGCCCATAAACTTGACACCTAAAACGCCATAGTATTTTTGCAACAAAAGCTCTCACGGGATAACTGACACTTCCTATCTTGACCTTATCTGGCAAAGACTCTGTATCGAAACTCAGCATGACAGACAATGTCTTTCCCCACACTCTCCACCGGACCTTCGTCTCACCAAACAGCGGGCGTCACATACACACATCTTGGTGCCAAGAGTGTTTGCGTGGGCTCAGGGGGCAGGTCTGATCTCACTAGGCTGTCCACAATGATATGACTGCGTTTGTACACCACTAAAGCGGGTTCTTGGAAAAGGTGCACCATTTTTGGTTTGATTGCAGAATATACAGTACATTTGAAAAGTATTCAGACTCCTTGACCTTTTCCACATTTTGTTACGTTACAGCCTTTCGAAATCAACGGTTTCACTAACGTAGGCTAATGTGATTAGCATGAGGTTGTAAGAAACAAAACCAAAATTCCAGGATATAGACGTGGTGTTGGAGTTTGTGGGCTCTGTGTACAAGTTAGTGTGCAATGTGTCATTGTCTTTAATGATTCATAAGTCCAGAAAGCATATTTTTTACTCATCAGTCTGCATGGTGAATTTGAGATATTCAGAGCTCTCATTTAGCAGAGCGTGGAATTAATTTAACACCTGTTGACTTCCTCCCCAGAGGACAAAGACATTGGTTGTGTTTCCCTGCTAAGACGTTGCGTGCATCAACCAATGGTTGCGTGCCACATCATCGACTGTGTCATCGACTGACAGATTGCTATAACATATGATGTGGTTAGCTGATACATAAAATACCTATCCAGGTGTTGAAAGATCTGGAAGAAGGTAGCAATGCCTGGCAGCGGAACATCATCGATGAAGAGGTACATGCTTGTTTAATTTAGGGACTGTTTAAAAGTTGGTATAAGGCCTCCCGAGTGGCACAGTAGTCTAAGGCACTGCATCGCACTGCTAGCTGTGTTACTACATATCCTGATTAGATTCCAGGCTGTGTCGCAGCCGACCGCGACCGGGAGACCCATTAGGCGGCACACAATTGGCCCAGCGTCGTCCGGGTTAGGGGAGGGTTTGGCCAGCCGGGATGTCCTTGTCCCATCGCGCTCTAGCGACTCCTGTGGCGGGCCAGGTGTACGTTGTTCCCTCTGACACAATGGTGCAGCTGGCTTCTGGGTTAAGCGGGCATTGTGTCAAGAAGCAGGGGTCGTGTTTCGGAGGACGCACGGCTCTCAACCTTCGTCTCTCCCGAGTCGGTGGAGGAGTTGCAGCGATTGGACAAGACTGTAACTACCAATTGTACCCCCTTTTCTCCCCAATCTTAGGCAATTGCACCTGATTCCAAACATCTCTCCAGTGTGGATGTGGTGTTTTGCTGGAGTATTTATTATTTTATTTTATTATTTGATTTTATTCTATTTTTTTTATACGGGTAACCTTCCGTTAGTCAGCACCTCTAGAAACACTTTTGGGTGTGCGTCAGCTCATGCTTTTATTTTGAAGCATACCATTCATTCTCAAAAGCCCAAACCGATCTCTGTGTGCAGCAGCAGGAGGTGACATTAGTATTGTAATTGGCTGCTTTCAAAGACGGTTTCATTATGTATTTTGTTTTTAAGAAAATTGCATAGGCCTAGAAGTCATAGAAAACTGAGAATAGGAGCAGTCACGATTCAGTTTGAAAGACATTCAAAGAAAAGTATTCTCAAAAGCACTGGCACCCTTTTTCAGTCCGTATGAAATGGTCAGGAGAATAAAAAGTGGTGGTGGCAACATCATGCTGTGGGGATGTATTTCAGCAGCAGGGACTGGAAGACTAGTCAGGATCGATGGAAAGATGAACGGAGCAAAGTACAGTGAGATCATTGATGAAAATCTGCTCCAGAGTGCTCAGGACCTCAGACTTGGGTGAAGTTCACTTTCCAACAACGACCCTAAGCACATAGCAAAGACAACGCAAGAGTAGCTTCGGAACAAGTCTCTTAATGTCCTTGAGTGGCCCAGCCAGAGCCCGGACTTCAACCCGATCTGACATCTCTGGAGAGACCTGAAAATAGCTGTGCTGCAACGGTTAGGCTATATTGCTCCCTCTTTAGTAATTTGAGTTTCTTCATTTTTAGTCACAGTGCTTAAAGCATCAGACAAGCTTGGTTGTCACGTTCGTCGTATGGAGGAGACCAAGGCGCTGCGTGATGTGAATACATGATATTTTAATGAAGACGAAGAACACTTAACAAACTATACAAAACAACAAACAGAACGTGAAGCTATATAAAACTAGTGCAGACACAGGCAAATAGACATAGACATAGAATACTAAGGTCAGGGCGTGACATTGGTAGCATACATGTAGTTGATTTTATTCAAACATAGGGTTTGTCTATAAAAACTCCAAGTTTACTTTGATATGATGTGTATTATTTTATTTTTTTGTTACTTGGATTATTCTTTTTTTGCATGATAGTATTGGTGGCAATATTTTTAGAATAAAGTCGGGAGGGGCGCACCAACTAAATCTTGCTTAGGGCCCCAAAAGTCCAAAAAGGGACACGCATGCACAATAAAGGAAGTTTATCAAATAAAGTGATTGACAGGAAAAGTAATTTACTACATAAATTACAATCACAGCCTCCCCCCTATGTTTATTTGCTTGCTTTACTGGGGGAATGGGATGGAGAAAGGGTTTACAATTGACAGGGTGGGGCTCATGGCTACATAGAGCCGTGACTACATGGAACTCTATTCCACATCAAGTAACTTTAAGCAAGAAGTAAAATCAGATTGAAAAAAATGATAAAAATACTCCTTATGGAATAGCGGGGACTGTGAAGAGACACAGGCACAGACACAGACATACATATGGATTTTGTGTTATAGATATGTGATAGTAGAGTAGTGGCCTGAGGGCACTAGGGCACACACTTAAAAGTTCTAGGTCACCATTTTCCTTATAACTTTTCCCTGAACAATGCACTACTGGTCATCAAAGTCTGGCATTCTCTGGATTTATGGCGCTTTCAAGACAAATAGGAACTCCGGAAAAAAACTATGTCGAATCATGATGACGTCAGTGATCTTCAGGTCAGAGCTCTAGAAAGAGGCAAGAGTTCCCGACTTGCAATTCCGAGTCAGAATGACCGTTCAAAACGTATTTTCCCAGTCAGAGCTCTTTTTATCCCAGTTGTCTTGAACTGAAGTCTGAGATTTCAAAGTTTCCAGTTGTTTTGAGCGCGGCAGAAGTCATCCTGGATTATCACTATGGCCAATGTTGAATTTCTACCCCTTCCAATCATTTTCTATTTTGTCTTTGTTGAAGTCCTTCTTTGTCATCCTCAGACAAGCTGAATGGTACCATCTCCTGAGATAATAGATTCAACTGTTCATCACTTACAGCCAAATGTTTAATACCCCGGGTATTCCCAGAACACATTCTGGAAAGTCTATAGATACAGTGGTCACTTTATTAGGTACAACCCCCATTGCATCTGGTACAGCGTGTATTCGAAACTGTTGATGAAACTGGGAAAGGAGATAGACTGTCCAGATGGAGTTTATTACAGTCAGCACAAGTTTTGGAACTTAAGAGCGCGTCTGACTTAAATTCTGAGTTACAAAAGACCATAACAGACTGTGCTGTCATTTTGCACATTCTAAAGTTCAAACAAACAGTAACAGAATACCTGAATACTTCTCTGCATGCTTTAGTGTCTAGCAAGCCAAGACCACGGGACTTGGTGTATGTAGGGCCAAATCGGAATAATAGGTAGGAGCAAGCCCATGTAATGCTTTGTAGGTTAGCAGTAAAACCTTGAAATCAGCCCTAGCCCAGGAAGCCAGTGTAGAGAGGCTAGCACTGGAGTAATATGATCACCTGTTTTGGTTCTTGTCAAGATTCTAGCAGCCGTGTTTAGCACAAACTGAATTGTATTTAGCGCCCGGGTAGCCGGAAAGGAGAGCATTGCAGTAGTCTAACCTAGAAGTGACAAAAGCATGGATGAATTTTTCTGCATCGTTTTTGGACAGAAAGTTTCTAATTTTTGCAATGTTACGTAGATGGAAAAAAGCTGTCCTTGAAGCAGTCTTGATATGTTCGTCAAAAGAGAGATTTGGTTCCAGAGTAACGCCGAGGTCCTTCACAGTTTTATTTGAGACGACTGTACAACCATCAAAATTAATTGTCAGATTCAACAGACCTCTTTGTTTCTTGGAACCTTGAACAAGCATCTCTGTTTTGTCCAAATCTAAACTAGTCTAAAGAAGTTTTATTACTTCTTTAATGAGCATAACAGTTTTCAGCTGTGCTAACATAATTGCAAAAGGGTTTTCTAATGATCAATTAGTCTTTTAAAATGAATTGGATTAACTAAAAAATGTGCCATTGGAACACAGGAGTGATGGTTGCTGATAATGGGCCTCTGTACGCCTATGTAGATATTCCATTTAAAAAATCTGCCATTTCCAGCTACAATAGTCATTTACAACATTAACAATGTCTACACTGTATTTCTGATCAATTTGATGTTATTTTAATGGACAGAAAATGTGCTTTTCTTTCAAAAAGAATGACATTTCCTAGTGACCACACATTTTTTAACGGTAGTGTATGTTAAATGGTGCACTCTTAGTTTTCCTTATCTCCACCTGTGGAATGTCCATGTTGATCATCTTGGTCCTCTTGATCCATCCACCGGTTTTCTTTGTTAGTCAGGCCTGACTCCTTCATTCCATAGTTTTTTCCTGTAATCTAATTGAATATGACTGAAGATGCAGAATTTTCTGTCAGGCCCCTTCTAATAGGGTATAACAGGCTCGTTAAAACTTTGACCACACGCCCTCTAGACAGACTACATGCCCTCTATCAAATCAAAACTTAACATTTTCCTCAAAACAAAGGTTGTAAAAGTATGCTAGACATATATAGAATAAAGTTGTAGACACTGCATCACCGCACTCCCTCTCTTGGTCTTCATTTTTGTAAGTCACCTTGATTTAGCCCTTGTGTGTTTTACCAGTTTCTTTATGAAAATATTTAGTGAACTCCATGACAGTAACTAAAGCAGGGGCTAAAAAAGCACAGGTAGACTACAAATGCATGGGAATGACCTGAGCTCGGGAAGTGAGCGCTATTGCAGCGAAATTAGATCTGGTGTTACACTGAAAATCTCCCCCCTGCCAGACACCTGGGGGTTGTGATAAGGTACTTTAGTGACACCAAGCAGACAACTGTTTCAACATTTCTGGGGTTTGTTGAGTTGGAGGGAGGAGATGCCAAATCTATAGCCCGTGCTGTTGTGGCTTTCCTCGAGAATTGTAGTCTTAAAAAAGAGAAACTCCTGGGGATAGGGACTGACAATGCCTCTGTTATGACGGGGATTAACAATGGGGTCCATAAAGTGCTGAAGAAGGAGTATGGCCTCAAATATCTGTTTTTTATTCGCTGTGTGTTTCACTCTCTGCAGTCATGCTTCCAATGACACCATCCCCCGTAGTGTGAAGTCCTTGGTACGAGAGACTTATAACTGGTTTTCAGTGTCTCCAAAGTGCAGGGAGGCCTACAAGGCCACATATGAGACCATCAACTGTGGGGAGAAACCTTTACAGATAACCAAGGTGTGTGTCACACGTTGGCTCTCCATTGAACCTGCGGTTTCACGCATTTTGGACCAGTGGGCGGAGCTTAGGCTGCATTTTGCAGTCACCAAGTCCAGTGAACACTGCTACATGGCTGAGGTTTTATACTCCATGTACAGTGATCCTCAAAACATATTGTATCTGAATTTTTTAAGTCAGTGCTGGGTGAGGTACAGTTGGCCATCAAGGCTTTTGAGGGAGAGCAAGTAGATCCTTTGAAGCTACTTGACAGCTTGGTTAGCCTGATCAAGTCTGTGAGCAGCAGGGTGCTGAATTCACTGGCAAATGTTGATGTACTCAAAGGGTCAATACATGGATACATCAGTCCCAAGCCGTACCTTGGTTACCTTTTTGAGTCAAAGGCAGCTGTGCTCCACCTTGCGCCTGAGGATGAAAACAATGTCCGAAAGCAGTGTGTAGCCTTCACCATCTCCCTCACTAATGAGTTGAGGGTGAGACTGCCGGACAACATCGAAGCATTGCAGTACAGTTTTCAATGTGGAGGAAACTCTAAAGCACAATAAGTACCCTGGAGAAATAGAAAAAATAGCCAAGCTCCTTGGCTACTCCCCTGCAGAGATAAATGAGATTGTCCAGCAATGGCGTGCCATCCATCTTAGTAAATGGAAGGAGACAAAAAACACACTGGGCTTCTGGAGTGAGATTTGGAAGTTCAGGGATGCAGTTGATATCAACCCGTTTCAAGAACTTGCCATGGCTGCTGTGTCTGTGTTGTTCTTGCCACACTCCAATGCTGAAGTCGAGAGAGCATTCAGCCAGATGAGTGTGGTAAAAAGCTGACTTAGAAATCGGATGTCCTTGCAGACCCTTAACTCCATCCTGTACATTCGATATGGACTGAAGCTGTCTGGTGAGGCTTGCTATGAGCACCAGCTGCCTGATAATGTTTTGCAGCTTTTTGGTTCATCAGCTGCTTACTCATTTAAGTCAGCTCCCTCAGTTGCTGAACCTGCCATAGAGAGCCTTGACCAAAATGAAGATGACCCACTCTTTCTGTGAGCCAGCACAACCTGTGTGTGTGTGGAGGGGGGGTCTGAAAAAACAAAACAATTAACCTGAATTAGGGCCAGACTAGTTACCATAATTTTCTCACAATGCCATTGACAGTTTTTTTCTATTGTCTCTTTTTGGTCCATTTAGATTGTTAATGTAGATTGTATACAAACAAAAATGTTATGGTTAAAAATGTTAATGTGTTACTGTGACTTGTTGTAGGCTCCTAAGCAGTGTTGCCAACTCCTCAGTAAGGAAAGTAGCTATTGGCTGTCCTAAAAGTCGCTAAAATGCACACATTTTCCCTCTAAAATGACACAAAAATGATTTTCTCTGTCACACACACTCAGTCACAACACACGTGCCAGGCTGCAAAAGTGCATTGTGAGTGGCGTCAGCAGCAGGCGCTCAGCTCGTGCACAGCCAGCAGCAATTTCAGCAAATTGCAAATCATTGTTGGCTGGCTGACAGCAGCAGTAGTACAGGTTCGACGAGCCAAACCCAATGAATATAGTTGGTCACGAATGTTTGATCTTGAACAGAACTTATAACATCAATCAACATGCCTCAATCAAAAATGTACAGAAAAGAGTGGGAGTCTGTACCTGTCAAAACTGTCAAATATTTTTTTTTGTTTGTTGCTGAGATGGCCAGTCAATTTGAGTAACGTTATTGTGTATTCTACGTAATGACGCAGTTTTACGTTATCACCCAATGGCATGACAATGTCATTTAGGAACTTTTAGCAACTAATCAACCTTCCTCTAGCAATTTACCCTGAAAATTAGTTGGCAACACTGAATAAGACCAACGTTGAGGAAGGTGGTCTTGATCGTGCTGTTGGGCCGGGACCAGCCCCGCTGAAAGCGCAGGTCTAGAGATGGTTAAAGTCCTGAAAGCAGGCAGGGGAGTTCCACTGTCTCATTCAAGAGCTTTGACTGTTTGGACAGGAATTCCGAAGTTTCTTTCGTCTGGACCGAAGCCAGTTCGATCACCTGATCCAGATGGTTGGAGCCAGGATCGCCCGGATGGATACCAACTACCGGGAGTCCATCAGCCCAGTTGAACGTAAGCTACATTCTAGTAAATTTTTTAAAGCCTTTGATACCATAATTGATTGATATTTGAATCATTGTTTTTATGTACAACTTAGCTAGCTGAAGGGCTCTCTAGTTAATAGTCCCTATTTGACATCAGATGTACTTTTACAGAATGTATTATTAAAGTTAGGACTATAACTTTTCCCAAAGTTGGTTTATAATCCTTTTCTAATTATGCAATGTTACCAAATGAAAAGAAAGTTGAGGTGCCTTCTGGCCTGATGAAGTTAGGATCGTCTTCTCCAGGACCCATTTGTTGTTCAAGACAGTTAGTCATTTATTACATTCTTACTGGACTCACATACTCTTAGGGAAAAAGGTTCCAAAATTGTCCTTCTGCTTTCCCCATAAGATAACCATTTTTGGTTCCAGGTATAACCCTTTGGGTAAAATGTTATACTTGAAACCAAAAAAGTGATCTCCTATGGGGACAGCCAGAAAACCCTTTTAAAGTAGATAGTACCATTCTTTCTAAGAGTAGAGTTGGCCTGGGCTACAGTTTATTGATATAGTCAGACTGAATTGTACCGTTTCAAGGCATTGTTAATGATGGTTGATGAGTATTACAATATAATTAATAGAGCTGTAAACTGTAATGAGGTAGATTATGTGGGTGGAATTCAGGTTATACACAATATTGATAATTATTTTGAATTATATTTTAGATTCTTGGCGACAGGGGACTCCTACAGGACCATAGGATTCAGCTTCCGAGTTGGACGGTCCACGGTGGCAGGCATTGTCCCCTCTGTGGCACAAGCCATTTGGGACTGTCTGGTTGGTGAATACATACCTGTCCCCAAGGAGGAAGACTGGAAGACCATCGCTGCCGAGATCCTGGAGAGGTGGCATTTCCCCAACTGTCTTGGCTCTATTGACAGGAAACATGTAGTAATCCAGGCTCCGCCGTGCTCAGGTTCACAATTCTACAACTACAAGGGTACATAATTCAGTTGTACTCTTGGCTGTAGTAGATGCCATCTACTATTTCCATGTTGTTGGTGCTTACAGCAAGGGAAGTGATGGCGGGACCCTCTGCCTTCAGCCAGGCACTTCAGGATGGCACCCTGGAGATTCCACCACCTGCATCACTCCCTGAGGCTGAAGACCCTGGACCTGTTCCCCATGTCTTCATCGGCGACAAGGCATTTCCTTTAAGACCCAACCTCATGAGGCTGGACGCCAACTGCTATTGGCAAAGCCTGTAAGAATCTTTAACAAACTACTGTCCAGGGCAAGGTTAGTTGTTGAATGCGCCTTTGGGATTCTGTCAGCCCGGTGGAGAATGCTTGGTCTCAGCCCCTCAAATGTCGATGCCTGCTTGAAGGCCACGTGTGTTTTCAAAAACTACCTGCGGAGGTCATTCCAGGAGCCGCTCCAGATGGAGATGTGTACGCCAAATGGTCACCAGGGCAGGTGCCAACGACGCCCCCAGACAGGCACCCCAGGTGAGGGAGAAGCTGACCACCTACTTCTCATCGCCAGCAGGTGAAGTCCCATGGCAGTATGACGTGGAGTGAAACAGATCTTTTAAGTGCCCCATAAAAAAGGTTATTTTAAGAACCATCCACCATTGCCTATAAAATTGCATTTCTTCCCCATCATTGTCTCTCTTTGTTTGGAAGCTATATTTAAGTGACATTTGGGAGTAAAGACTAGACCTTAACCACTTCCCTCTCCCATTAACATCAGTATTATACACACCTGGCATAGTACATCAGGTGAGCAGGAGCACTAATTAAAGTGATAAGACACAGTTAATATGATGAAAGGGTAAGCTAGGGTCCGGTCCATACAAATAGTACAGTTTACCACCATGTTCACTGGCGTGACAAAATACAAGTGGAAAAAAAAACAATTTGGGAAGGGAATGTTTTTACTTTCATCTTGTCTTAGATCTGCAAAGGTGTAGGGAAGAAATAAGCAGATTAAGTATACATGCGATATTAATAAACAACTGAAACAACCGACTATGAAAACATAAGTATTCAAGTACAGGAAAGAACATGATAGGTATGTGTGTTGTAAAAATGTTTTAAAAAATAAAACTATTGTGTGTGCATGTAAAAAAATGAATGTGTAGCCTGTAATCTTTAAGAGAACAAGAGCATGTATTTTTGGCACAACTGCAGACAGATACAGGGACTACTCATAAAGCCTAGACGTAGTAGAGGAACTTCAGACATGGCCACAAAGAGAGAGAGGGCAGGGCACTGGAGATCTGAGGTACGAAGAGGTTTGTGTGTGTGTCTCTCTCTGAAAAAATGAAAATAATATGTTGCCATAACACAGCTAAACAAACGGCCCCTGGATGTCACGGACCAGTCGATGGAACATAACTTCACAAAAAGTTTCAACACCCTGGTTTTCAAGTGGTTTTAAATTAAATAAATATTCACCTTTAGTCTCGTAAGAAACAAACAAGAGCATCTGTGGATGAGTTTCAATTCAGAAATCTAAAATAATGAATGCTATCCTAAGACTTTATAAACAAATGACTATGAGTGAATTTAAACAGAACTGACGTGTGTGAAAAGAAAGGTACAATGAGAGAGGTCAAAACAACAACCAGACAACTCCTCTTCCTGTCCTTCCTGTGAGCTGGTCGGCCCCGGCAACTCCTCTCCTCTTCCTGTCAGCTGGTCGGCCCCGGCAACTCCTCTCCTCTTCCTGTCCTTCCTGTGAGCTGGTCGGCCCCGGCAACTCCTCTCCTCTTCCTGTCCTTCCTGTGAGCTGGTCGGCCCCGACAACTCCTCTCCTCTTCCTGTCCTTCCTGTGAGCTGGTCTGCTAAATTGACTCCATTTCTGAAAGGGAAGAGAAAAACAACACATACAAGCTTAACATAATAGAACACCATAAAATATGAGATTTATATGAACTAAATACTGCTTGTGTAGTTAGAGGCATACATTTTGGAACAGTGCGGTAAAGTTGGTAATACTGTTTACTCATGGAATTTGTATTTCAGATCAAAAGATGAATGACAGGCAAATATTTAGACAGCAAACTTGTTTTGGGATATTTTCTAACCTAGGAACAACAGCTATACATTTGCCTCATTAATACTTTGATCTGAAATACCAATTAGCCTACATGAGTATACTGTAAAAATGACCTACTTTACTTCACTGTCGCAACACTTACGACACTACCTGTGATGTAGAGAATTTTTTTTACCATTGAACTTAGCTTCAAAAAGCAGCTGATACATTTTAACCTTGACTGCTGCTTTTCTTTGCTGAGGCAGCCTCTTCAGTGTTGGCACCAGGCTCATGGCAAAGAGGGTCTCTTCATCCTCCTTCCGGTGAGCATCAGGTTGGGCTGCATCCCTCTCGACGGCTTGGAGGAGTCTCTGCTGAAATGAGTTGAGTGGATCTGGGGGCTGGTACCTCCGATGACGCCTGGTGTGACGTCTTTCCTCTCTCTTTCTCTCCACGGCCAAATTCTGTTCCAAGGTCCTCTGGTCACTTCCATGAGGTTCATAATCTCAGGTGGTCCTTGAACCAGAGGTGCTTTCTCCATTTCATCATCTTCCATGGCTGCACCGGTGGTGGTCATACTTGTGGATGATGTTGTAGAGGGTCTCGCTGCACCGATGGAGGCGATGGTCACTCTTGTAGATGACGTTGAGGGCCTTGATGCACCAGTGGGGACAACACTTGTGGATGGTGTAGTAGAGGGTCTGGCTGTGAAATTGCCACTTGTTGCCATAGGCACAATAAATGGATCCAGAAAAGAAAGAATGTAGCAGAAGCTCCAAGGCTGCTGGCCTGAAGCTGCTGTCCCTGAGTTCTCTCCACTAAAAATCTTCTTCTACATAGACATGAACATAAGCCAAACCATTTATGCCAGCAGCACACCATCCTGCATACCACTGCTGGCTTGCTTCTGAAGCTAAGCGGGATTGGTCCTGGTCAGTCCCTGGATGGGAGACCAGATGATGCTGGAAGTGGTGTTGGAGGGCCAGTAGGAGGCACTCTTTCCCCGGGTCTAAAAGAAATATCCCAATGCCCCAGGGCAGTGATTGGGGACACTGCCCTATGTAAGGGTGCCGTCTTTCGGATGGGACGTTAAACGGGTGTCCTGACTCTTGAGGTCATTAAAGATCCCATGGCACTTATCGTAAGAGTAGGGGTGTTAACCCCGGTGTCCTGGCTAAATTCCCAATCTGACCCTAAAACCATCATGGTCACCTAATAATCCTCAGTTTACAATTGGCTCATTCATCCCCCTCCTCTCCCCTGTAACTATTCCCCAGGTCATTGCTGCAAATGAGAATGTGTTCTCAGTCAATTTATCTGGTAAAATAATGGATAAAATAAATAAATTACCTAGCATAACTGTAAGGGATTTCTTCCGAAGAGGAGAGGCGAGAAGGATCAGAGGACCAATATGCGGTGTGGTAAGTGTCCATGGTTCTTTTAATACGTAAATGTACACATGAACAACTCAATACAAAAACAACAAATGTGAAAACCCAAAACAGTCCTATCTGGTGCAAACACAGAGACAGGAACAATCACCCACAAAACCCAACACAAAACAGGCTACCTAAATATGGTTCCCAATCAGAGACAATGACGAACACCTGCCTCTGATTGAGAACCCTATCAGGCCAAACATAGAAATAGACAAACCAGACACACAACATAGAATGCCCACCCAGCTCACGTCCTGACCAACACTAAAACAAGGAAAATACGAACGATGGACAGAATGTGACAGAACCCCCCAAGGTGTGGACTCCGAACGCACAAGGGGAGGGTCTGGGTGGGCATCTGTCCGCGGTGGCGGCTCTGGCGCTGGACGTGTACCCCACTCCATAATTGTCTTAGTCCACCTCCTTAGCGTCCCTTGAGTGGCGGGCGACCCTCGCCGCTAACCTTGGCCTAGGAAACCTAACAACGGGCCCCACTGGACTGAGGTAGTTCAGGACTGAGGGGAAGCTCGGGACTGAGGGGAAGCTCAGGCAGGTGGTTCCGGCAGATCCTGGCTGACTGGCAGATCCTGGCTGACTGGCGGATCCTGGCCGACTGACGGATCCTGGCCGACTGGCAGTTCTAGCGGATCCTGGCAGATCCTGGCAGACTGGCGGATCCTGGCAGACTGGCGGATCCTGGCCGACTGGCGGATCCTGGCTGACTGGCAGTTCTGGCGGATCCTGGCTGACTGGTGGATCCTGGCTGACTGGCGGATCTAACTGATCCTGGCAGACTGGCAGATCTTGGCTGACTGGCGGCTCCTGGCTGACTGGTGGCTCCTGGCTGACTGGCAGCACTGGCGGCGCTGGGCAGACTGGCGGCGCTGGGCAGACTGGCGGCGCTGGGTAGACTGGCGGCGCTGGGTAGACTGGCGGCGCTGGGCCGATGGGAAGCTCCGGCAACGCTGGACTAAGGAGCTCTAGCGCCTCTGGAATGAGGGGCGGGAGCTCTGGCAGTGCCGAACAGGCGGGAGACTTCGGCTGCGCTGGAGAGGAGGAAGGCTCCGGCAGCGCTGGACAGGCGGGACGCACTGTCGGCCTGATGCGTGGTGCTGGCACTGGTGGTACTGGGCCGAGGACACGCACAGGAAGCCTGGTGCGGGGAGCTGCCACCGGAGGGCTGGTGTGTGGAGGTGGCACTGGATGGACTGGACCGTGAAGGCGTACTGGAGATCTTGAGAGCAGGGCTGGCACTAACGGCCCTGGCTGGATCTTCACCCTAGCCCGGCAGATGTGGGAAGCTGGGATGTAGCGCACCGGACTAAGCATGCGTACTGGGGACACCGTGCGAACCACTGCATAACACGGTGCCTGACCAGCACCACGCTCGCCACGGTTAGCACTGCTTGGAGCACTGTAGTGCTGAGATGGCACAGGACGTGCAAGGCTAGGGAGGTGCACAGGAGGCCTGGTGCGTGAGGCTGGCACCATCTTCACCAGCCGACGAGCACGCACCTCAGGACGAGTATGGAGAGCTGACCCAGGTGTCATCAAATCCTTGACACGCTCCGTCGGGCGAATTCCGTGTCTCATGCACCAACACAGCAACTCCCTCATATCTCTCTCCTCCAATCTCCCCATTAACTCCTTCACCGTCTCTGCTTCGCTCACCAACACTGGCTCTGGTTTCCTCCTTGAGACACATGGAGAGTTGGCTCAGGTCTGACTCCTGACTCTGCCACACTCTCCCTGTGCCCCCCCCAAGACATTTTGGGGCTGACTCTTGGGCTTCCATCCGCTCTGCCGTGCTAGCTCCTCATAATGCCGCCTCTCTGCTTTTACTGCCTCCAGCTCGGCTTTGGGGCGGCAATATTCTCCAGGCTGTTCCCAGGGTCCTTTCCCGTCTAGAATCTCCTCCCAAGTCCATCTCTCCAAGTAGTGCAGCCTCTCCCACTGCTGCTGCTACTGCCTCTGTTCCTTCTCCTGCTGCTGCTTTTGCCGTTGCCCGTTACCACGCCGCTTGGTCCTGTTGTGGTGGGTGATTCTGTAAGGGATTTCCTCCTCCTCTTCCGAAGAGGAGAGGCGAGAAGGATCAGAGGACAAATATGTGGCGTGGTAAGTGTCCATGGTTCTTTTAATACGCAAATGTACACATGAACAACTGAATACAAAAACAAGAAACGTGAAAACCCAAAACAGTCCTATCTGGTGCAAACACAGAGATAGGAACAATCACCCACAAAACCCAACACAAAACAGGCTACCTAAATATGGTTCCCAATCAGAGACAATGACTACCTGCCTCTGATTGAGAACCATATCAGGCCAAACATAGAAATAGACAAACCAGACACACAACATAGAATGCCCACCCAGCTCACGTCCTGACCAACACTAAAACAAGGAAAACACATACGAACGATGGACAGAACGTGACAATAACTATAGTTATTAGACCGCTATCATGAACATGTCACCTACTGTACACACACGGTTAGCTGACCAAATTATCAGGGGTACAGTAGTATCTACCATTTCTATTACTATTTATCTGACATTCACACTCTTTCAAACATGATTATTTGGCTAAGTTACCAGGGGTAGTAACTAGCATAATTTATCTGACTATTTCTTTCACACACACACCTCATTGGCTAGGTTAGCAAGCTACGGTAGCTAGCTAACATCTAGCATAAGCTCACTACTAAACTGACCTGGCAATCCCACTATCGTGGACACTTGTCTCCAAGCAGCATTTTTTTGGTGTTTATGTCCCTGTAGCTGTCAGCAGTGTAATATTCATATGTGTAAACAAATGCCCTCACAGCGTCTCAGAACTCTGGAACCATCGTGATGAACTATCACAGCTCAACGGAATAATTTTCAAAGGAGAGAAAATCATTATTCCTTCCAGTCTCAGAGAAGAGATTTTGACAAAGATCCATGCTGGACACATGGGCATGGAAAAGTTCAAACAGAGAGAACGGGACATTTTGTTTTGGCCCAGAATGTGCAAACAAATAGAGGACATTGTTGGTAAATGCGCCATATGTCTTGAGCGACGCCCCTCAAACACCAAAGAGCCAATGTTACCTCACTTGGGCCCTGTTACAAATCAAATGAGTTTGAATCCTTCACAAAAAGCATGGGAGTTTACACATGTCACCACAAGCCCGCATTACCCTGAAAGTAATGGCCTTGCTGAAAAATCTGTGCAGATTGCTAAATCACTCATGGACAAAGCAAAAGCAGACGAGAGACTCCTACCTCAGTCTCCTTGAATACCGCAACACTCCAGTTGACTACTTCAAATCACCAGCCCAGCTGTTGATGAGCCGCAGAATTCGCTCAATTCTTCCCAGCACCAACCAGCAGCTGCAACCTGAGGTCGTCAGCTACAAGGAAATGCATTAAAAAAAACGTGCACGGAGACAACAACAACAAAAGCGATACTACGACAGGTCAGTTTGACCACTGCCACCACTGATCGACGGAGAGTCAGTTAGAATCCAGGAGCATGGCCACTGGAAACCAGCAGTCGTCATCCAGCCAGCTGACACGGAACGTTACATATTACGTCCGCACCGCAGAAGGAGCGGTGTACCGCCGCAATCGTCGTCACCTACTGAACACAAAATAACACACTGATGAGATGAACTGTTCCCCTGAAAGTGATGGACTCAACACACACACAGCACAACATACATCAATCATACTTACCTGCAACACCACAAGAACTGTTTACTGACAGCATCATATTGCACAAGATCTGGAAGAGAGGTCAAGACCAGAGCTGTCCTAGACCTGTGAAACGTCAAAGGGTGTAGGCGGTTCGCTGCCCTAAAAGAGTTCCAGACTGTAAACTTGTTATTGAAAGTTCACTTGAAATGCTTAGGTATTGTATTTGTTTGAAATGTGAAGATGTTATTTCTACAGTGAAAGCTGAGTTGCTGAGAATCCCTTGTTTGAAAAGTAACAGTATGTTGGATTATTGTTTCGGAGTCTGTTGATTCAGTTGGTGTAGTATACAATATAAATGGTTACCTACCTTGAGTTCAAACTACAGAGCATGTATCAAAAGAAACCCTTAGAATATGTAAACATTTATTTTGTTTTAAAAGAAGGGGGATGTAATATTCACGTGTAAACATACTGAATTGTAATTGGATGCATTTTACCGCCGTATCATACTGTGCTATGATTGGTTAAGACCACCCAAATGGTTAGGTCATGGAGCAGTTTGATCCTGGTTGGCGATACGTGAACATGCCAGTTATAGCTAGCTAATAAAGAGCTACGTTAAGAAATATCCTGTAGTACTGCATTTTATTATTTTGTACAAAGTGTGCAAAACAAGACAAGCAGTTGTGCCAAAAATACAAATAGTCTGGGTAGCCATTTGATTAGATGTTCAGGAGTCTTATGGCTTGCGGGTAGAAGATGTTTAGAAGCCTCTTGGAGCTGGACTTGGCGCTCTGGTACCGCTTGCCGTGCGATAGCAGAGAGAATAGTATGATTAGGGGGGCTGGAGTCTGACACTTTTTAGGGCCTTCCTCTGACACGTCAGCATGCTCTCGATGGTGCAGCAGTATAAACTTTTGAGGATCCATGCCAAATCTTTTCAGCCTCCTGAGGGGGAATGGGTTTTGTCGTGCCCTTTTCACGACTGGCTTGGTGTGCTTGGACCATGTTAGTTTGTTGGTGATGTGGACACCAAGGAACTTGAAGCTCTCACTCAACCTGTTCCACTACAGCCCCGTCGATAAGATTGCATGTTCTGTCTGTAGTCTATTTATTCCGGACAAATATCGTCATTAATTCACCAGAATTTGTTACATCTTCATCCCATAAGTATTGAAAGTAGCGTGATGTTACAGCTATGTTTAGACATGTGCAGTTCCGCAACTGAGGTAAAATTATAACCCACCAAACTAGACCTACCTGAAATATAAAAATACCACAGGTAGCCTGTTGTGGCAAAGATGCAGCCGTAGCAGATTGCTAAACAGTACATTTACATGGATAGCCTAATAGTCCAGTCTCAAGTCGTCACATTTGTGACTTGTCAGACTCAAGTCCAAGTCATGTGACTCGAGTCCACAAATCTGCATGAATTGCCTTATTTGGAAATCATAATTTATTCAAAAATCAGTCTCCATCAATTTGTCAAAGAAAGTTTGACAAAATAAAAATCCTGTCCAACTAATAAAAATGTTGATCTTAAACATTTCTCCTATATCTGCCCTTCATTACAAATGTCGTAATGATTATTTATTTTTTTGACATTGCTTTTATCGAATAAACCTGACCGGTATCCTTTCTGATAGAAAACAACACTGAATGCCTCTTCGTCTTGCCAGTAACAACAGAACTGGAGAGGTCAGGAGGAAGGAACATCGTTCTAAATTGTGGTTGGTGGTTTTAGCAACAGCTGTGCTAGACTGATCGACATGGATGGGGATGATGAAAGTCGTGGACCTGGATGATCTGTGCTGAAAGGAAAAGTAAATGCCATGATTTTAGCACTGTTGACAGCAGTGGCACTTCTAGTGTTGAGAACATGAACAGGGTGAAGGTAGTGTAAAACAAAAGTAATGTGTTCGATAGGACCACAGAGTCTCATCTACACCCTATTCGTTAAGAGATTGGTGCGGTCACATTAGCCTGGTTAATTCCCAGCTCTCAACAAGGAATTGGCCCAGAAGCTGCCCTGTTCCAGGGGGCTGGAACTGATTGAATCTGCCCAGAATCGGACTTTGCTGGCATCTTACCAGAATCCCCCAAGAAGAAAATGTATACAAAGCTACCAGATTTGGTCATTTTAAATATTACTATTATTAATGTTTGAGAAGGTTAACTAAGAAAGTACCGATGGGCTTTCACTGTTAGTTTGTCCCATCTCCATTAAGGTTTTTTAAATGCCAAAGCATGGGACATGTAGCAGCTCTGTGCAAAGAGAGGAAGGAAACATGATTATAGTGAATGTGGGACAGTGCAGAATTTAGTGGAGGCCAGTCACAGAAAGAGACTAGAAATGAGTAAAAACAAATACATGTTTTTTATTTTATTCACTCTGAATGTCTTATGCAGAGGCTGCAGGGCAGATTGGTGGAATTATTAGGTAGTGTTATGTACACCTCTTGGAGAGAACACACTACACTCAACTCCCCCTGGAGTGAAAGAGGTATGTGATTGTAGGTGCAGGTAAGGATGACCGAGGCAGAGAATATTACCATTTACAGGGAACTTATTTCCTTAACACAGTAATGTGGGGAAAGGGGCTGGACTGAAGCAAAGAAAGTAGAAGTTAGAGCCCCTCACCTGCCTACCCACTACTTACCTATCCTTTTAGCACCTCCTGGCACGCTAACCAAAATACAGGGGGTGGTCTGCCCAGGTCTTACCTACTGTGCATAGACAGTAAATACTACAGGTTATACATGTCCACAGGCCTTTTGCCTAACCCCTTCCTCCCTGGGAACAAAAACAGAATAATTACTAACATAAAAGTTAATAATTTCAATGATCAAGAACACAGTGCTTTTGCCATACACATACCTCAGAAGTAGTGGCTACAAAAGACTTTCAGCAAAACTGTCACTCGCCTACAACCAACACAGAACATCCAAGGAGCTCAATCTTCTCCTGACAAAGGAACACTGGCTTTTATCCAGCTGGAGAAGGAGTTGGTAATTGAAAACAGCTGTTTCCCCTGACGAGAGGGTGGGTTCAGAGCGCCAATCATCGATGGGGCCGACCAATCAGCTGCTTTGTATCCAGGACGCCATTTCCTGAAATACACACATACAAACCCAAAACAACACAGAAACTGGGGAGCATAACAGGCAGAATGATGGAGATAATAGTCTCCTGGAATAAGTGAAACTACTGTAGAAAATGTTGCTTAGACACAGATACCTGTTCAGAAATCTTGCTCTAACAAATGTGTCATGTCAAAGGACACCTTAATAGGTCATCTTATTGACTCCATAGCCTTCATTGGAATGGTTATCAACCTGACTGTGTTTGTGGAAAAACTAACTGCCAATTTGAAGATCATTGTGGAAGCAGCAACAGAGTTTGTAGGCAGTGCAGAATTTGGCAGATGTTACTGTCACCAAGATTGTTGATATGTTGACTCCAAATAATACTAATTATGGATTGTCTCAGTATGATGACAAGACCTTTGGTTTTTGTTATCCTTCCGTGGAATGCCTGTAGCCTTATTGCTAACGGTCAGAAGTTTAATATGTAATTGATTTAGAGATCAAACTTGACGTGATATGTGTTCAAGAAACATGGCTTAGACCACTTCTTGATTTTATTATTCCTGGTTATTGCTCAATCAGATCGGTCAACTGGACAGGGTGGTGGGTGTGCTACGTTCATAAGGGAAGGTCTTGCATATTTTAATATACCTGTCCCATCTGAATATTGTAATGATGTGCTCTGAGAGTCGGGAAGCAAGTTCAGGGAGTGAGTGTTTTAATAAATAAACACAACATAATGCAAAATAAGAAACACGGACAATGCACATATATGACACAGGAACATTAACACCTGGTAAGGAACCAAAGAGTGACATATACAGGGAAGGTAATCAGGGAGGTGGAGTCCAGGTGAGTATGATGACGCGCAGGTGCGTGTAATGATGGTGACAAGTGTGCTCCATAACAAGCGGCCTGGTGACCAAGAGGCCTGACCGTTGATCCTGCTGAGGCAGGGGAGCCCGTCGGGACAATCTGGCTGAGACATGAAAATCTGTAGCAGCTCCCGGACCCCACATCATTCCACCTGACACAAAAAAAACACTCCCTGATCCTTCCTTTAGGTGAGGCGTTATTCTGAATCGATGTGCGCTGAGAGTCAGGAAGCAAGTTCAGGGAGTGAGTGTTTTAATAAATAAATACAACATACTACAAACTAAGTAACACAGAAACATTAACGCCTGGGGAAGGAACCAAAGGGAGTGACATATATATAGGGAAGGTAATCAGGGAAGTGATGGAGTCCAGGTGAGCGCAGGTCTGCGTAATGATGGTGACAGATATGCGCCATAACGAGCAGCCTGGTTACCAAGAGGCCGGAGAGGGAGCACAGTTGACAAATATGAATGTGTGATCTTGGAAATCTACAGTGCAGGTCGTAATATTAAGTTACAACATTTTTACAACCCTTGTCGTCAACTATCTGTTGCGATGTTTGATGAAATATATGGAGAATTGGGCTCTATAGAGCGATGGTGGGGTGACTGCAATGCACTTAGCAGTAGCACACATACAAATGCTAATGATACTATTGTGGAAGATATGATGGAAACAAGAGCATTAGTATGTCTTAATGATGGGTGTAGTACAAGAGTTGATGTTGTTAGAGGGGTTACATCCTGCCTGGACCTCACACTGGCTGTGTGTGAATGGAATGGAATTAATGATTCTACTGTTGTAAGTGAAGATTTCCCAATTTCGTGTACCATGACCTTTGATGTTACTATTCCAGATAGGGTGTCATTCAGAAGATGGTGCTTTCATAAAGCAGACTGGGGAAAGTTTTGCGTTCATTACGTAAAGACTGTAGGAGAGGCTGGTTGCTGTACAGTATGTGCTGCCTCTGTGACCTCTGATTTTGAGTGCTGTGAATTTATATGTACCAGTGAGTGAAGTGGGTGAGAAAATGATGGTGGCTCCAAGAGTGAAGAGTGAACTTAAGAGTGAACTCCAGGTATTCGAGAAAGATATAGGGCTTACAGAGTGTTGCGTAGGAATATGACTCCTTAGAATCTACTTTCCAAAGGATGAGAGCTTTAGTACGTAGGGCGTACTAAAAGAGAAATGCATCGAGACAGTTCTGCTCTACAATAGGCAGGGATACTGAGCTGGGGGATATATGGTCTATTTTGAAGAAGATGTCCACTTGAATTGCAATTTTGGTTGTGGGTCAAAAAATGTCCGTAACTGATAAAGAAAAGGCTAACTTGTTGGGGAAGACATTTTCTAGGGTACATAATAGATACATATAAGCGATGCAGGTATGATATTTTAAATGTGCATGTTAATGTGTATAAGAAAATGGATACTGTTGACGTCTTCGGATGCTGGGTTTACCATTCATGAGATGCGTTCAGCCTAAATAGGCTGTGGGTATACAGCCCCAGGTCATGATCAGTTATGCTATGTAATGTTTAAGCATCTACCTGATGAGGTCATGCATGTTCCCCTGGGATTATTTAATACTATGTGGAGGGGGTTATACCTCCTGGTTGGAAACATGCAGTAATAGGACCTTTTGTAAAGCTTGGTAAGGTCCCTTCATGTGCTGATAGTTATAGACCAATAGCACTGACTTCTAACTGATGGAAAAGATGATTGTTATATTTCCTGGAACATAGAGGTTTATTGAGTCAATGTCAAAGTGGATCCCGTAAAGCTAGATCTACTTTGGATGCATTTGTAAAAGTAAGCAATTGTCAGAGAGAGCCTTGTTTATTCTCTATTTGGTTAAGTCGGGGTGCAACTTGGGTGGGCAAATCTGTGTTTCTATTTCTTTGTTGGTCCAGTATGGTTCCCAATCAGAGGCAACTGTTTATCGTTGTCACTGATTGGGGATCATACTTAGGCAGCCCTTTTTCCCACCTTAGATTGTGGGATCTTGTTTTTGCATAGTTGCTGTCTAGCCTTGCAGAACTTTACGTTCGGTTTTGTATTTTATTGTTTTGTTGGGGTGTACGGTATTAAAAATCATGAACACTTTCCACGCTGCGCTTTGGTCTCATTCATCTAACGACGGACGTAACAGAAGATCCCACCACAAACGGACCAAGCAGCCTGGTCAGGAGGAGAGGACACGACAGAAACCCGAGATGCAGCCCTGGGGGCAGATGACGTGGGCGTCGGTGCTGAGGGGTGAGTCCGAGACCGAGGAGAAATTCTTGGACCGTTTGAGCGAGGAGTGGTGAGCAGTGGAGAGGGACAAAAGAATTTGGAAGGGTTGGAGTCTGGAGCAAGACAGTCGCTTTGAGGAGCGTGTGACCCTTCAGGCACCATGCTTTGCGGTTACATGTACTGTGTCTCCGGTACGCATCCACAGCCTGGTGCGCTCTGTACCAGCTCCCCGCATTTGCCGTGCTAGAGTGGGCATTCAGCCAGGACGGATTGTGCCGACTCAGCGCTCCTGGTCTCCGGTGCGTCTTTTCGACCCAGGATATCCTGCGCCGGCTCTGCGCACTGTATCTCACACATGCGCCCTGTGCCAGCGCCCCGCAGTTGCCAGGCTCGGGCGAGCATCCAGCCAGGATGGGTTATGCCAGCTCTGCGCTCCAGACCTCTGGTGCGTCTCCACGGCCCAGTATATCCTGTGCCAGCTCCGAAGCCACCAGTGATGATCCATGGCACGAAGCCCCCAGTGATGATCCATGGCACGAAGCCTCCAGTGATGATCCATGGCACGAAGCCTCCAGTGATGATCCATGGCACGAAGCCTCCAGTGGTGATCCATGGCCCGAAGCCTCCAGTGGTGATACATGGCCCGAAGCCTCCAGTGGTGATCCATGGCCCGAAGCCTCCAGTGATGATCCATGGCACGAAGCCTCCAGTGATGATCCATGGCACGAAAACCTCCAGGGACGGTCTGCAGCCTAGAGCCTTCAACAGGGGTCACCAGTCCAGAGCCGCCGGTGAGGGTCCCCAGTCCGGAGCCTCCAGCAACGGTCCCCAGTCCGGAGCTTCCAGAGACAGTTCCCAGTCCGGAGTCCGCGACGACAATCTATGGTCCGGAGTCCCCGGAGACTATCCCCGCACCAGAGGCGCCACCAAAGTGGGGGGAGCCTCAAGCGGAGCGAGGTCTGCATCCTGCACTGGAACCTCCACCGAGAGGAGATGCTCACACGGACCATCCCCTATACGTTCAGGTTTGCTGCCGGAGTCCGCACCTTATATATATGACCTTAGGGAGCGTTGTTTATTATCTATTTGGTTAGGTCAGGGTGTGACTTGGGTGGGCAAATCTATGTTTCTCTTTCTTTGTTGGCCTAGTATGGTTCCCAATCAGAGGCAGCTGTTTATCGTTGTCTCTGATTGGGGATCATACTTAGGCAGCCATTTTTTCCCACCTTAGATTGTGGGATCCTGTTTTTGCATAGTTGCTGTCTTTTGCATAGCCCTGCTTTGGTCTCATTCATCTAACGACAGACGTAACAGCAATGAAGTTGAAAAAACAAATGGCTTCTGTCTTTTTTTACATTGAAAAGGTTTATGACTCTATGTGGAGAGAAGGCCTACTAATTAAGATGGAAAGACTTGGTATTGGGGGGAGATTATATAACTGTTTTCTTTATTTTTCTAGCTAAAATAGGATCCATTTGATCTGATTTCTATGGGGAGTTGACAATGTTATTCCTCAAGGCAGTGTTATCACTATTTTACATCGCTGCTACTCTCTATTATAAGTGATGCACCGATATTACATTTTTGGCCGATACCGATATCTGATCATTTCCTTGCCAAAAAAAACCTATACCGAAAGCCGATATTTAAAATTTTAGCTGCCTTTTAAGCATTCTAGTATAGTTAAATAGTTAACACACAAACATGGACACAGCGGTCTAAGGCACTGCATCTCAGTGCAAGAGGCATCTTTACAGTTCCTGTTTCGAATCCAGGCTGTATCACATCCGACAGTGATTGGGAATCCCATAGGGCGCTGCACAATTGGCCCAGCGTCATCTGGGCCATCATTATAAATAAGAATTTGTTCCTAACTGACGTGCCTAGTTAAATAAAGATAACACACACACACCACACTGACCAAAAACATATTGTTGGCATTTACATATGTCCCAATTACCAGTAAAACATAATCAAAACCTATTTCTTTCACTTACTTGCTGTGCTGTTTCGTTGTTCATTTGTTCAGTCATTTCCTTGGTAAAGGCTCACTCCCCCACCTTTGGAAGATCTGTCTTGCCAAAAAAATGTTATTACCAGAAAGGTTAACATCAGTATTCAAAACACTCTTCCTTAACCACGTCTCAGTAATGACCAACACATCTGGATTGGAGCTGTGAACCCACACTTCCAATTGATCCAGTTTAGGTAATAAGCTTCTTGTGTCAACGTGCAGAAACCCAGGCTTTTGCGAGAGCAGAAATCAGTGAAGCAGATATCAGAGCACTAGTCAGAATTGGGGTTAGCAACAGTAGATGGGACAGGGTGTACATGCACATTTCCAGATATCATCAACAGTAATACAATCAAGGCACGGCATAGTACAGGGAGAGCTCTGCAGTGCTGATTTATGACATCTGCATGTGCATCAGATGGCAACAAGATCATATTGTACAGCAATTCCATCAGGTAACATGAATACAAAGCCGGTGAGTGGTGGTTAGAATAGGATGGGAGGCCTAAAGTCTGTGTAACCAATAGAGAGTCAGATTCTCGAATGTGGGAACAAACAGTCTGTCCCACAGTTGGGTAAAGAAAGTTAGTAGTCAACAAAGTATGCAGGATTCATGAGGCAAATAGCAAAAATGCACAAGAAAAAATAAATATATATAATGACTTGGGGCTAGCTATAGAGTCACTCACTCCAACAGTGGGTGTGTGCTGGAGCCGAGCGGTAGCTCAGGAGAGAGGGGTGAGTGTGGTGGGGGTACCTGTACCAGATGGGGAGACAAGCCAGGGCAGACGGTGAACAGATCGCCGGGTGGAATCCAAGTAGCAGTGCAGCAGGCAACAGAAGTAGGTGTCTCACCCAGTTGGGAGAAGCTTTTATTTCTGGAGGCAGATTTATTGTAGAAAATGCCAGTGAATGGTCTTTGAACAGCAGGAAGGGGCTTCAGAGGATGCTTCAAAGACTCCTGCCACTTGTTGGGCACAAAGGCTTCAACACCTTTTACGTCACACCTTAGTGCTAATTGAAATTGTGTCTGGTCTGTCCTTACAAGCCTGGGAGCCTTAACTCAGCTTTCAGTCCCCGTAAAATATATAATTGTAATGTACTTTATTTATTTATTTATTTTTTTTCTCTTTTTGGCTTTCAAAATAGCATCAGACCAAACACTACTCACAGTTCCAGGTTGGATGGTGTCCTGCTGTTGTAGAGCACCCTCCGTATAGCTTGGAAAAAGGAAACCTTGGAAGCAGTAATCTCTCCGGTTAATTTTGGTTCAACAAAGGCAAACATGTCATATTCCCCTCAAGCCAGATGAAGTAGTTCTTGCTAAACATTACCTCTCAAAAAAATAAAGATGCTATGCCACTTCTGACATGTCCTGTGTGGATAAACTGTTAGACCATGATATGTTCCCGTTACTGAAAGCAATCGTACAGGATGCACTGACCATCCGAGTTAGCAGCTGTGAGAGATCTTTCAGTGCATTAAGACGTCTATATATCTGGTTTAGAGCCCAATGACCCAAGATAGAATGCATCATGACAATTGCCAAAGATATACAGTTGAAGTCAGAAGTTTACATACACTTCTGACCCACTGGGAATGTGATGAAATAAATAAAAGCTTAAATAAATTATTTGTTCTACTATTATTCTGACATTTCGCATTCTTAAAATAAAGTGGTGATCCTAACTGACCTAAGTCAGGGAATCTTTACTAGGATTAAATGTCAGCAATTGTGAAAAACTGAGTTTAAATGTATTTGGCTTAGGTGTATTTAAACTTCCGACTTCAACTGTATATACTAACACACTTGGGAAAGAGTCATTGACAGGTTTGCACCGACAGTTTCATTTAGTTTCATTTCTAATCTTTATGGATGGACTAACATCCTAGTGTTGTGTAATATAACTCGCAAACATTGTGACTATTTAGTTGGAGAAAGGATAATATGTATGTGAAAGGATTGTATGTGTGTAAAATTGTGAAGTGTTGTTACTGCAGTGGGGTCGGAGGGGGTGTTTTTGTGTAATTAAATAGGTAGATATATTGTCCTGTAGCTATTTGACCTTGGAAACTGTGATGTGTTACCACAAATAGTACAAAATCATGATTTGTAAGAGTGTTTGGTGCCTGCGTTTGTACATATTATCTGCAAGAGTTATCTTCATGGAAAATTACGATATAGTTATGCACTTGTAATTTGTACTTGCTAATAGAATTTTTGGAATATTATTAACACCATATTCCATGCGTTTACTCACCACAATCCATTGAATTAATATTGAGGAAGTGTTCATTATTTGGCATCAGGAGAGCACAGTGCATGGAAGAAAGCAGTGAGATATGCAACATTGCATTATAGTGGAGATTTTAGCATGTAAATCTTGGGAGGGGCAAAAAAAAAGGAGGCATGCATGCCAGCAAAGCCACTACCAACACAACACTAAACAATACATAAATTGCACTATAACGGTGACAAATGGTGCCCACAAACTGTTAGGGTCTACATAAAGCTGTCTCAACAGCAGTCCCAACATTTTACCACTGCTACACCTGGCTATCAGCGGAGCCTTGTCTGGCAGCGAAACAGTTCATTCAGCCTCATTTAGTGCCTTTAAAAAAACAACTGATATGGCTGACTTGCTTAAAACAAATGTGGTTTCTACTGACAATTGAGATGTACAAACGATGGCATAAGGGGACGAAAAGTGGAAAAGAGGCAATCTGTCATTTCAATTAAGACAATGAGCGAGCTAGGACGGACGTAGTCAATGTAACTATTTGTTTAGCACTTTTGAAATGTACAGCGACAGAATTCAGAACATGGGCCATTCTTACAGTGTTCTCCCTGTACACCAAGTCAGAACTGTAAATAAAGGGGGCATATAAGCAGACAAGGAAAGCTCTTACAATATTCAATGATTACATTTCTCTAAAACAGGTTATAGGATACATGTGCACCACCAAGTCAGAACAGTAGGCGAAATTAAGAGGGGTAAATAGACCACAGTATTAGGGTGAGGCATATGGGCTCCTAACAAATCATGCTTCATTGACAGCATGGCCAATGTTGAATGTTTGTCATTTTAAACTTGGAAAGAGCCCCTTAATCCCAGATGTGGGACCATACAGCCACTCCATTGAATAGTAGGCTAGTGATTGCTTTGCAATGCTTGCAGTTAGCCACTGTCACTGATTCCTTCCAAACCACTGTTGTGACGTCACTATCATTAATGTGATGACTGCTATTTATCAAATAATTGCCTACTACTTTTAATTAATAACGTAACAATTAACTCATTAGGAATTTGGGGCACCACAGGAAAAGTTGTTTACAGAGTTACTATCTCCCGACTTAAACTCTAAAGATCTATCAATATCTCTTACATATTATTATTTAATAACAGTCAATTATGAAGTATTACCTCATCAGTCTCATTCTGAATATCACAGTATTCCTGGATCCGCAAGAACCCTAACCTAAGTGATGAATCAGCAATACACAAATTGGCTTATTTATTTACTAACTAAATAACCACAGAAATGCATAAACACACACACACACACAGTATAGGTTATTGATTATTAACATAATGCAATGAAAACAGGTCCCTATTGAACTAACAAAAGCATGACCATTTGGTTACCCAATGGAAGGGGAGGGGTGGTAAGGAGAGAGGGAGAAACAAAGAGAGTCAACTTACCATACATACATTTGGAAGCTACGCTCATGGGTATATGAATATAAGCACTGTAACAACCGCTCATTCGGATTGGAAATGCAATATATATTCATGCATAGATGTCTTTCTCTGTCGTCTCTCTGTTGAAACCTTTATCAGTCTATGGGGAGTAGTTCGATGTAAGTCTCTGGTTGTCCACCAGAGGTCACAATGTCCTTCTTAGTTGTAGGTTTGTTTGTCTTGGAGTGTTCTTAGAATGGATACTTCAGGTGTCCCACATAGTGGTGAGAGGAAAACTTTTCTTCCCTCTCGTCTTTGGTCAAATTTTCCCAGACTACTTTACATAACCAGCTGTAGACTGTGAATGTTTGGTCGAGTCTTTACCTTCTTCACTCTCGAGAGTTTCAGAGGGTCTTACCAATGAGGAGATGGGAGAGGCAGGACTTGCAGCACGATCTGCGTCAGAAATAGAACTGACTTACATTTTAGACCTTTGGCAACGCAGATGCTCGTTGGCGCGCGTGAGTCGTGTGGGTGCAATAATTGAATAATATAGATTTCTAGATTTATTTTTGTATGTTTGTATGCAGCTTTATTAACTCATATATATATATATTGTTTGCAAACTGATATGTTACACGAATTAATGTACTGAAATAAGTAGGACATGTGACATAGAGAGTTGTCTATTCATAGTATGAGGCTAGTTTAACGTCTCTCTCCATTGAAACATGCGGTTGATGTCAACAAACCTACTTCCAAAATAGATTACAGTAATGAGATCCAAAGAAATGGTAGGTTGGAGCTCGACAGCCCGTCGTGCCACTTTGTGGAGAACGACTCTCATTGTCAGGGCGGAGAGACATGTAATATCTTGTCAGTATATCCATCATCTTTGGTTTAATGAAGCTTTTTCTTTACATAAGTTCCAGGTAGCACGGTTTCCGTTTTGTCCGGGGAATGTTGATAGTGGGACACCATCTGCATTTGTGCAGAAACTAGCTGTCTCATACACATGTTTACTTATTTCAAGCGTTTTATCCACAGAAGTACACTAACTAACATAAATGAGTTGTAAAGGAGAATCAAATGACTCTCCTTCCAAACGCAAAGTTGTGTATGTCTATAGTCCTCAATACACCGAGACATGCGACTCGCTATCAAAAGTCCCCAACCGGGTGAGTTGAATGGGAACGCTAGCTAGCTATGGATGCTCGCCAGAGAGGCAATACTTTGGTCATTATTTACAAGTACTGAACGATTTTTTTTTACTCCGTGTCTAGGCAAGTATGGTGCATTCACTCATAGAAGCGTATGGTTTACTTCAACACATGAGGTAAGTTAACTTTGCATGTTTGTCAAAAATAAGGGATTGAGCTAGCTAACGTTAGCTCTGGCAGGGCGTTGTTCTGTTGCCCTCTACTCTCGCACTGGGTAAGTTTGTTAAATGATTGACTAGACCGTAGAATGCTGTATGGAGTGCACCTGGTATCATTTCTCCAAAATAGGAAACAAACAACTTTTACCCCAGTCTAGCGCTGGCCAACGCGCATTATATTAGCATGCAGCTCGAAGTGCAGAACGCATGCGTATGGACCAGAGCTAGTGCGCTGTCTAACTATGTTGGCTAACGTTAGCTAAGCCATTTCCTTTGTTTAACCAACTGAATTTGGTACTTGTTTTACCTACATTATATGGACATTTGAGAAGTTATTGCTATTATTTTCGGTTAGAATAAACCAACTAGTTAAATAGCTAACCTTACCATCCTGCTCCAATGCCAGTACCACATTCTGAACTCTATCTACAGTTCTCGAACAATATGGATTAGAATCCTGTAAAGTAACTAAATACAAACTCAAGAACAGTCCTTCAGTATCTATGGTCCTCAGTATCTATGGTCCATTCATTCTTTCAGTGTTGTGAAGCCCCGTGTTGCGACCATTGAGGAGATGGCCAAGTTCCACACAGACTCCTACCTGGAGCATCTCCACAAAATCAGCCAGGATGGAGACAATGATGACCCCCAGTCCGGGGACTTTGGCCTGGGTAAGAGGAGAGGGAAGAGCAGGATCTCTTTTACTTACGTTGACACACATCAATCCAATGTATTTATAAAGCCCCTTTTTTTTATATAAGCAATTGACACAAAGTGCTTATACAGAAACCCAGCCTAAAATGCCAAAGAGCAAGCAATGCAGAAGTAGAAGCACGGAGGCTAGAAAAAACCCGCTAGAAAGGCAGAAACCTAGAGGAAACAGGTTCTGAGGGGTGGCCAGTCCTCTTCACGGCTGTGCTGAGTGGAGATTGGAAGAGTACATGGCCATTAAGGCTATATAGTTTTTCAAGATGTTCAAACATTAATAGATGACCAGCAGGCTCAAGAGAGGGGATTGAGAGAAGGGGGGGGGTTGAGGGGGAGAGGTATGTACATAGTCAATGGTAGGCTTCGAGGGGACTTCTACAGTAGATTAACCTATAGCTCATCTCTTGGCAGTAGTACTGTAGACTACTTTACCACTGACCTCAACCGAGAGTTTCTGAGCATTCAGTCAGCCCACTGACACCCTTAACAGATCACAGCAAAATCAGTCTACTCAAACAGAACAATACTCAATCATGAGGCATCAAAGCCAAAGGAATGGAATAATATGAATAAATTCTATAGATGGAAGGAAAGTAGTATTGAAACTTACTAAGAAACGATGAGGCAACAACAAATTCAATCCCTTCTAGACAATTTGCTGGACAAAATGTTTCACTGTAAGAGTCAAGGTGTAGACTTTGCCGTATAAAACCGAAACGACTCCCGAGTGGCGCCACACTGCATCGCAGTGTTCGCTGTGCCACAAGAGATTCTGGGTTTTGGGTCCAGGCTGTTATTTGAGATGTTTCTAAAAAAAAATCCCCTATGGGGAAAAATAAATGGTAGAAAAACAATTGGAACCATTTCCCTGTTTGACCCCCTAGGTTTTATGGGTATTATGACACCTCCACTGTGGGGGTCTGTAAGGAGGCCTGCGTCTTGTGACCGTAGTGTACCTGTTGGTATGAATGACGGGACCAAATTGGAGAGAGATGTAGGAATATGTCCATGTAATGCTTTGTAGGTTAACAGTAAAACTTTGAAATCAATGACTGAGAGGTAAGTGGGAAAGTACATTCATGCAATGGTCTCATGCTAGCAGTAGAGGGTGCTCTAAATCTGGAAAAGAAAACGACACACCACTGGGCGAAAGGTTTACATGGCTGTTTTTGGCAACACAATATGGTTACATAATCAATTTACATTAGAAAACCTCCATTGATGCTTAAATATATACAAATGACAGATTAGCATTCCTACTGACAGAAGACACTTCACCCCATATGTGTCTTTCAGAATTAAGATTTTGGGTAAATCTCAATAGTAAATATCAACCAAGGGTGAATCTCAATTGTTTTTCCTTTATTGTATTGGTTCCCTGTGTCCTCTCCTTGTCTCCTCAAAGCCCATTGGCGCAGAAGATCTTATGTGTTTTGAGAGGGAGGTGAGGACATGAGGAATCAAGGAAATATAATTTAGATTCTCCCTAGGTTTCTATTCTAAAAATGTCTTAATCTCACCTTATCTCCATCTTTCCATTGATCCCTCCCTTTACCACCTTTCCTTTTCATTGTCTCTATCTTCTGCTTCCTCCCTTTGTTTCTTCTCCACAGCTCTGTCTGGTTCTCTCTCTCGCTCTCTCTTTCTCTCCATATTATGTCTATATACAGTGTTTAACGACGTGCAAATAGTTAAGTACAAAAGTGAAAATAAACATGGGTTCTATTTGCAATGGTGTTTGTTCTTCACTGGTTGCCCTTTTCTTGTGGCAACAGGTCACAAATCTTGCTGCTGTGATGGCACACTGGAATTTCCCCCAGTAGATATGGGAGTTTATCATAATTGGGTTTGTTTTCAAATTCCTTGTGGGTCTGTGGTAATCTGAGGGAGATGTCTCTCTAATATGGTCAAACATTTGGCAAGAGGTTAGGGAGTGCAGCTCAGTTTCCACCTCATTTTGTGGGCAGTATGCACATAGCCTGTCTCTTGAGAGCCAGGTCTGCCTACGGCGGCCTTTCTCAATAGCAAGGCTAAGCTCACGGAGTCTGTACATAGTAAAAGCTTTCCTTAAGTTTGTGTCAGTCACAGTGGTCAGGTATTCTGCCACTGTGTACTTGCTGTTTAGGGCCAAATAGCATTCTAGTTTGATCTGTTTTTTTGTTGTTGATTCTTTCCAATGTGTCAAGTAATTATCTTTTTGTACCTCATGATTTGGTTAGGTCTAATTGTTGTGGTCCTGGGGCTCTGTGCGGTCTGTTTGTGAACAGAGCCCCAGGACCAGCTTGTTTAGGGGACTCTTCTCCATGTTCATCTCTCTGTAGGTGATGGCTTCGTTATAGAAAGTTTGGGAATCACTTTCTTTTAGGTGGTTGTAGAATTTAACGGCTCTTTTCTGGATTTTGATAATTACCGTGATCGCCCTAATTCTGCTCTACATGCTTTATTTGATGTTTTATGTTGTTTGCAGAATTCTGCATGCAGACTCTCAATTTGGTGTTTCTCCCATTTTTTTTTTTGTGAATTCTTGATTGGTGAGCGGACCCCAGACCTCACAACCATAAAAGGCAATGGGTTCTATAATGGATTAAAGTATTTTTAGCCAGATCCTAATTTGTATGTCAGATTTTGTTCCTTTTGATGGCATAGAAGGCCCTTCTTACCTTGTCTCTCAGCTTGTTCACAGCTTTGTGGAAGTTAACTGTGGCGCTGATGTTTAGGCCGAGGTATGTATATATTTTTTTGTGTGCTCTAGGGCAGTGGTTCCCAAACTTTTAATGTCCCGTACCCATTCAAACATTCAACCTCCAGCTGCATACCCCCTCTAGCACCAGGGTCAGTGCCCTCTCAAATGTTGTTTTTTGCCATCATTGTAAGCCTGCCACACACACACTATACGATACATTTATTACTCATAAGAATGAGTGTGAGGTTTTTGTCACAACCCAACTCATGGGAAGTGATAGAGCTCTTATAGGACCAGGGCACAAATAATAATAAACAAGTTTTTCTCTTTATTTAGCCATCTTACATAAACTTATTTGTTCATTGAATATTGCGAATAACTCTCCACAAGTTAATGAGAAGGGTGTGCTTGAAAGGATGCACATAACTTGCAATTTTGGGTTGTATTGGTGAGAGTCTGTCTTAAATAATTTCCCACACAATCTGTGCCTGTATTTAGTTTTCATGCGAGTGAGGGCCAGGATTCCACTCTCACATAGGTACGTGGTTGCAAAGGGCGTCAGTGTCTTAACAGCGCGAAGACAGGATACTCTGAGCTCAGCCCAATCCAGAAATCTGTCAGTGGCTTCTAATTTAAATTCAATTTTCACAGGACCGCTTGTTGCAATTTCGATGAGGCTCTCTTATTCAGATATCGGTAAGTTTTGCACTGTCAGGCCAATTATGAAAGAGAAAAAAATAAAAAAAGATATGGAACAGTTGAAAACCTCAAGGGTAGAGGACGCAAATGCATTTTGCCACCCAGGATAGGGAGGAGGATGGATGGTGAGAAGCAACAAAATCCCCAAGAATCACAAAGAATTGCAGGCCTTGGTGGCATCTTTGGAAGGGCTGCCACCTCCACAACCACAGACTCTTTGGAAGGGTTGCCAGAAGAAAGTTGCTTCTGACGCCAAAACACAGAAGCAAGTGCTTGGTGTTTGCCAAATGTCATTTAAATTATGACTGGAAGAAGGCGCTCTGGTCAGAAGACCAAAATTGAACATTTTGATCAGATACAGCATTGTCATGTTTGGCGTCGAAACAGAGATGCATACAAGGAGAGGTACCTCATACACACGGTGAAATATTGAAATATGGTGGTGGATCAGTGACGTTTTGGGGCTGTTTTAATTCCAGAGGTCCAGGGGCACTGGTTAAGATTAATGGCATAATGAATTCCAACAAGTGTCAGCCAAAATGTCCTAATAATCTTTTACATTTTTTAAAATGTGTTTAACCAGGTAGGATAGTTGAGAACAAGTTCTCATTTACAACTGCGACCTGGCCAAGATAAAGCATAGCAGTGTGAACCGACAACAACAGAGTTATACATGGAGTAAACAATAAACAAGTCAATAACACAGTGGGGGGGAGTCTATATACATTGTGTGCAAAAGGCATGGGGAGGTAGGCCGAATAATTACAATTTAGCCGATTAACACTGGAGGGATAAATGATCAGATGGTCATGTGCAGGTAGAGATACTGGTGTGCAAAAGAGCAGAAAAGTACATAAAGACAGTATGGGGATGAGGTAGGTAAATTGGGTGGGCTATTTACCGATGGTCTATGTACAGCTGCAGCGATTGGTTAGCTGCTCAGATAGCAAATGTTTAAAGTTGGTGAGGGAGATAAGTCTCCAACTTCAACGATTTTTGCAATTCGTTCCAGTCACAGGCAGCAGAGAACTGGAAGGAAAGGGGGCCAAATAAGGTGTTGGCTTTAGGGATGATCAGTGAGATACACCTGCTGGAGCGTGTACTACGGGTGGGTGTTGCCATCGTGACCAGTGAACTGAGATAAGGCGGAGCTTTACCTAGCATGCACTTGTAGATGACCTGGAGCCAGTGGGTCTGGCGACGAATATGTAGCGAGGGCCAACCGACTAGAGCATACAGGTCCCAGTGGTGGGTGGTATAAGGTGCTTTAGTAACAAACCGGATGGCACTGATAAACTGCATTCAGTTTGCTGAGTAGAGTATTGGAAGCTATTTTGTAGATGACATCGCCGAAGTCGAGGATCGGTAGGATAGTCAGTTTTTCTAGGGTAAGTTTGGCGGCGTGAGTGAAGGAGGCTTTGTTGCGGAATAGAAAGCCGACTCTAGATTTTATTTTAGATTGGAGATGTTTGATATGAGTCTGGAAGGAGAGTTTACAGTCTAGCCAGACATCTAGGTCCTTATATATGTCCACATATTCTAGGTCGGAACCATCCAGGGTGGTGATGCTAGTCAGGCGTGCGGGTGCATGCAGCGAACGGTTGAAAAGCGTGCATTTGGTTTTACTAGCGTTTAAGAGCAGTTGGAGGCCACGGAAGGAGTGTTGTATGGCATTGAAGCTCGTTTGGAGGTTAGATAGCACACTGTTGCCAAATGAAGGGCCAGAAGTATACAGAATGGTGTCGTCTGCGTAGAGGTGGATCAGGGAATCACCCGCAGCAAGAGCAACATTATTGATATATACAGAGTAAAGAGTCGGCCTGAGAATTGAACCCTGTGGCACCCCCATAGTCTGCCAGAGGACCGGACAACATGCCCTCCGATTTGACACACTGAACTCTGTCTGCAAAGTAGTTGCAGGCAGTCATTAGAAAAATCGAGGCTACTGAGTCTGCCGATAAGAATATGGTGATTGACAAGAGTCAAGCCTTGGCCAGGTCGATGAAGACTGCTGCACATTACTGTCTTTTATCGATGGCGCTTATGATATCGTTTAGTACCTTGAGCGTGGCTGAGGTGCACCCGTGACTGTCTCGGAAACCGGATTGCACAGCGGAGAAGGTACGGTGGGATTTGAGATGGTCAGTGATCTGTTTGTTGACTTGGCTTTCGAAGACCTTAGATAGGCAGAGCAGGATGGATATAGACTAGTCATTCAACTGAGACTGCTCTTCTCTGCATCACGGAGGCGCTCCGCACTGCTAAAGCTAACTCTCTCTCCTCTGCTCTCATCCTTCTAGACCTATCGGCTGCCTTCGATACTGTGAACCATCAGATCCTCCTCTCCACCCTCTCAGAGTTGGGCATCTCCGTCGCGGCCCACGCTTGGATTGCGTCTTACCTGACAGGTGGCTCCTACCAGGTGGCGTGGCGAGAATCTGTCTCCTCACCACGCGCTCTCACCACTGGTGTCCCCCAGGGCTCTGTTCTAGGCCCTCTCCTATTCTCGCTATACACCAAGTCACTTGGCTCTGTCATAACCTCACATGGTCTCTCCTATCATTGCTATGCAGACGACACACAATTAATCTTCTCCTTTCCCCCTTCTGATGACCAGGTGGCGAATCGCATCTCTGCATGTCTGGCAGACATATCAGTGTGGATGACGGATCACCACCTCAAGCTGAACCTCGGCAAGACTGAGCTGCTCTTCCTCCCTGGGAAGGACTGCCCGTTCCATGAGCTCGCCATCACGGTTGACAACTCCATTGTGTCCTCCTCCCAGAGCGCTAAGAACCTTGGCGTGATCCTGGACAACACCCTGTCGTTCTCAACTAACATCAAGGCGGTGGCCCGTTCCTGTAGGTTCATGCTCTACAACATCCGCAGAGTACGACCCTGCCTCACACAGGAAGCGGCGCAGGTCCTAATCCAGGCACTTGTCATCTCCCGTCTGGATTACTGCAACTCGCTGTTGGCTGGGCTCCCTGCCTGTGCCATTAAACCCCTACAACTCATCCAGAACGCCGCAGCCCGTCTGGTGTTCAACCTTCCCAAGTTCTCTCACGTCACCCCGCTCCTCCGCTCTCTCCACTGGCTTCCAGTTGAAGCTCGCATCCGCTACAAGACCATGGTGCTTGCCTACGGAGCTGTGAGGGGAACGGCACCTCAGTACCTCCAGGCTCTGATCAGGCCCTACACCCAAACAAGGGCACTGCGTTCATCCACCTCTGGCCTGCTCGCCTCCCTACCACTGAGGAAGTACAGTTCCCGCTCAGCCCAGTCAAAACTGTTCGCTGCTCTGGCCCCCAATGGTGGAACAAACTCCCTCACGATGCCAAGACAGCGGAGTCAATCACCACCTTCCGGAGACACCTGAAACCCCGCCTCTTTAAGGAATACCTAGGATAGGATAAGTAATCCTTCTCACCCCCCCCCCTAAAAGATTTAGATGCACTATTGTAAAGTGGCTGTTCCACTGGATGTCATAAGATGAATGCACCAATTTGTAAGTCGCTCTGGATAAGAGCGTCTGCTAAATGACTTAAATGTAAATGTTAAATGATATAGGTCTAACAGTTTGGGTCCAGGGTGTCCCCCCCTTTGAAAAGGCGGATGACCGCGGCAGCTTTCCAGTCCTTGGGGATCTCAGACGATATGAGAGGTTGAACAGGCTGGTAATAGGGGTTGCGACAATGGCGGCAGATAGTTTCAGGAATAGAGGGTCCAGATTGTCAAGCCCAGCTGATTTGTACGGGTCCAGGTTTTGCAGATCTTTCAGAGCATCTGCTATCTGGATTTGGGTAAAGGAGAAGCCGGGGGAGGCTTGGGCGAGTAGCTGCGTTGGGGGGCTGGGCTGAGCTGTTGGCCGAGGTTGGAGTAGCCAGGAGGAAGGCATGGCTGGCCGTTGAGAAATGCTTGTTGAAGTTTTCGATTATCATGGATTTGGCCATAGGTGGACTTTCCAACAAGACAATGACCCAAACCATACCTCATAATCCACACAGAAATGGTTCAGTGACAACAAAATCAATGTTCTGCCATGGCCATCTCATTCGCCGGATCTCAATCCAATCGATAATCTGTGGGCTGAGTTGAAGAGGGCAGTTGATAAGCGCAAACCCAAGAATGTGAAGGATCTGCATAGAGGAATGGTCCAAAGTTCCTCCAAATGTGTTCCTTAACCTTATAAAAAAATTATAGGAAAAGACTCCATGATGTTATCCATGGAAGAGGTGGTTGCTCTAAATGAGGAGTACCAATAATTATGAAAGCTTGATTTTGGTGAAATGTGTTTTGTAATAAATATTTGTATCATTTTGGTTGGTTCCATTGAAACATTAATAAAGTACAGTATTTCTCATGTTGATATTGAGTTTCTCTCTAATTATATTGTTTATTTTTAAAATTATTGTTTGTGCTTTGCCAGTCAGGGGTGGCAGTACTTTTGGAGCCCACTGTAAATGGACTGTTTGAAAATGGTAAATTGTAAAAAAAACTAAATGTGACTCGCATTGTTATTTGGCATACCCACGACGGGGGTACATGTACCCCATTTTGGGAATTACTGCTCTAGGGCAGCGGTGTCTAAATGGAATTTGTATTTGTGGTCCTGGGAAGTGGACCTTTTTTGGAACTTCTGGGGTAGAGGTCGACCGATTTATGAATTTTTTTCAGCACCGATATATATTATTGGAGGACCAAAAAAGCTGATATCGATTAAATCGGCTGATTTATATATTTTTTTAAATGTATTTGTTGTAATGAAAATTACAACAATACTGAATTAACACTTATTTTAACTTAATATAATACATTAAAATCAAGTATATAGCTTCCGTCCCTCTCCTCGCTCCTCCCTGGGCTCGAACCAGGAACACATCGACAACAGCCACCCTCAAAGCAGCGTTACCCATGCAGAGCAAGGGAAACAACCACAGGCTCAGAGCGAGTGACGTTTGAAAGGCTGTTAGCGCTCGCTAACTGACTAGCCATTTCACTTCGGTTACACCAGCCTCATCTCGGGAGTTGATAGGCTTGAAGTCATAAACAGCGTAATGCTTGACGCACAATGAAGAGCTGCTGGCAAAACACACGGAAGTGCTGTTTGAATTCATGTTTACGCACCTGCTTCTGCCTACCACCGCTCAGTCAGATACTTAGATGCTTGTATGCTCAGTCAGATTATATGCAACGCAGGACACGCTAGATAATATCTAGTAATATCATCAACCATGTGTAGTTAACTAGTGATTATGATTGTTTTTATAAGATACGTTTAATGCTAGCTAGCAACTTACCTTGGCCTACTGCATTTGCGTAACAGGCAGTCTACTTGTGGTGTGCACAAGGACAAGTTAACTGTAAGGTTGCAAGATTGGATCCCCCGAGCTGACAAGGTGAAAATCTGTTGTTTTGCCCCTGAACGAGGCAGTTAACCCACCGTTCCTATGCCGTCATTGAAAATAAGACTGTTCTTTAACTGACTTGCCTAGTTAAATAAAGATTTAAATAATGGTGTAAATTTTTTTAATGAAAACTTGAAATCGGCCCTAATTAATCGGTCGACCTCTAATCTGGGGCTATATGCTGCTGTAAGCTCTCCTTGGTTGGTGGCAGAAGCACCAGATCATCAGTAAACGGTATACATTTGACTTCAGATTTTACTAGGGTGAGGCCGGGTGCTGCGCACTGTTCTAGTGCCCTCACCAATTCGTTGATGTATATGTTGAAGAGGGTGGGGCTTAAGCTGCATCCTTGTCTCACCCTCCGGGCCTGTGGAAAGAGATATGTGTGTGTGTTTTGCCAATTTTAACCACACACTTGTTTTCCCAGAAGTGGTTAGTCTATGGATTCTTAAATTACTTTGAGCTGATTTCTGCCATGCTGTTCCTTTTTCCATAGTGTGTTTCTCTCTCCTCGCATATGTTTCCACTTCTTTTGCTTATTTACTTTTCTGTCATTTGCTTCTCTCTCTTCCTTTCGCCAGGTTATGACTGCCCGGTGGTGGAGGGTATCTATGACTATGCTGCAGCGGTCGGTGGTGCCACCCTGACTGCTGCCCAGTGCCTGCTGGATAAGAGGGGTGAAGTGGCGATCAACTGGGCAGGAGGCTGGCACCACGCCAAGAAGTAAGGTTAAACTGTGTGTGAGGTGACCGGACAAGGACCAGGGTGACATGTTGATGAATGTGTTACCAAAGCGTTCCTAACAGGAGGACACACTGAATTATGTTAGACATATATGATCGTCAACACAGAAGGTCTCTCTCTATAAGTCATTGAAAAGACAGCAATGCTTTTAAGTATTTTCTGCGTCTCTCTCTCTCTCCTCCATTCTCTCTCTCTTTCCCCGCTCTCTCTCGCAGGGATGAGGCATCAGGCTTCTGTTATGTGAATGATGCTGTGCTGGGGATTCTCAAGCTGAGAGAGAAATATGAGAGAGTTCTTTATGTGGATGTGGACCTTCATCATGGAGATGGTACACACACCCCTTTATCCTTTACCTGAATTCTCTAAATGTGCATTGATATTGTGTAAATATTATCTCCATATGAGTACTGTATGTGGATACAAATGTTTTGCTACGGTTAATTGTTTTGCTCTATCAAGGAACAAAATCATTGTGTTTTTAGAGAACAATGTAATTTTTCTCAGGTGTGGAAGATGCCTTCAGTTTTACCTCCAAAGTGATGACTGTGTCTCTGCACAAGTTCTCCCCCGGATTCTTCCCAGGTCAGTGGCTACACCTAATACAGTACTAACGACCTTTCTACTACAGTTGGAAATCTTCTGTGTGCGGGCATCTCATTACTTTATTTCAGTATTATTGTTTAGCTTAGCACTGGTATTCTCAAGTTTAGGATGTGCATATCACCCTCCATTTCATCATAAGCTTCCTTTACATGCGGTCCTTCCTCCTTGGGGGACCGCTTGCATTAAAACTTAAAACTGTACAACTAAAATAGGTGTGAAATCCGCTAACAATCTGAGAAATCAACCAACTAGTTTGAGAAACATTGATACATTATACTCCCACTCTCTTTCTGTCATAGTAACCCTACCATCCTGTTTTAGGTACAGGGGACCTGTGTGACACAGGGATGGGCAAAGGAAGATGGTACGCTGTCAACGTCCCTCTGGATGACGGCATCAAAGACGACAGATATTTCCACGTCTTCACCAGGTTATTAAAGCTAGTTATTTTTTTTATTTACGCTGGTTATGACATAAGATACATGTCATCTTTTAATGGTTAACACTATCAGCAACATCAGAGACATGCTGCATGTCCTCTGCTTTCTCAGTAACGGCGATTTACAGACCTAATAAGCTAGAATTGCATGTTAGAAGTTTTGTTGATACTCTGCAACTGTTTTTCTTGTTGCAGAACCGTGATATCGTCTTTGTATATCTTATATGCTATGGAAACAACCATTTTTGAAGTCAAATGAAAACATTGTGTTCAGTACATAGTCTTAACTGTAACCGTCTTATATTATAATTGTTGTGTTAATATTTAACCTCTGTTTTGATGATTGTTGTACCGATCAGTGTGATGCAGGAAGTGCAGGCGTTGTTTAAACCGGAAGCAGTAGTGATGCAGCTGGGAGCTGACACCATGGCCGGGGACCCCATGTGCTCCTTCAACATGACCCCTGTAGGGGTGGCCCAGTGTCTTTGCCACGTACTCGACTGGCACCTACCCACACTGCTGTTGGGAGGAGGTGGGTCTGACAACACACACACCAGGGTTTCTGTTAGCTGGTAATTGTCGGCTTTGGGCTGAAAAAATACATTTTAAAGCTGATGAATAAAATGGTAGCCGGCCAAATTGTCTGGGGCTGCATACCATACATGCCAAAATCATGCTTAAGCACCTTTCTCTCACTCCGTGCCCGCTGCCTAACGTCCATGCACCTGCTAGTGAGGAGAGGGAAAGATCGAGAGAGAGGCCTTGGTCTACTGTTGATTGCGAGGATGGAAGCCTTTTTCATTAAAGTAAAACAAAAGTTAGAGAGTAGTCCCCTACAACGGGACAAGTTTTAATATTGAATTGGACAAAGATGACGAGAATGTTGGCGCTGCCAACAGCAGGCTACTGGGCAACTCGCTATTCAGGTAGGATGCCTTTTTCCCCCCGTTATTATTATTTTATACCATTGTTGTTATTGTAGGCCTATTTACTCATTTAATCCAGGTTTTTAAATGTGCCAAACGTATTTTGTTTAGACTTCTTCTTTGGCTGAATTAAGTTAAATCTGTCTTTTTAATTGTGCTCCCTAGGTTAGAAGTAGGCCTGTTGTAAAATAAATATTATTACCATATTGCTGCTGTTTGTTGGGTAAGGTAGGCACTAGCCTTTCTTGGTAATTGCTGCAATATAGCCTGTTCAAAACTTTTGAAGGTTTAAACCAGTTAGCATGTGTTTTGTTTTATTCTGTTGAGACATTTTCTTTGGCCAAATTAAGTTCCAACTGTAATATTGTGATTGCCGCAATATAATATCCTGCTCATATTTCCCCAATGAACAATTGCTTGACTTTTGATATTAACTTAATAAAGTTCAAACTTTTGCAAAGGTGTGGCTATTAGCCTATTATACTGCAGGCCTATTATATGAAGGCAGTGTGGCCAGCGCACTGAGGTGAGGATTTCTTTTTAAGTCTACCAGAATTACTCATGTAATCTAACAATATAATGCTTAGATTTTATTGGAAAAAATATTCTGAAAGAAAAATGAATGGCTCCTGTACGCCTATATCTATATAACAGACGCAGTAGCCTATCTGACAAGGATAAATAAATGCATGTCGATGTCGTAGCATGCCGCTGGCATATTTTGAACTCTCCCTCTCTCTCTGAGGCTAGTCCTAATCTTCTTTTTTATATTTAAAATGTTAATATGATACAGTGGATGCCTAAGCGCGTAGGCTTGCCCTGATGCATTTTAGTGCTCAAATCTCCATCAGCTGACCGTGAGGTGGACAATTATTATTTAAGGAAAGTAAAATCAAGAAAACAATAGGCTATAAAGTCTTCCATATACTACACTTCAAAAACTGTGTTTTTGTCATTTATTATAGGCTGTTTTTGAGGACGCGTAAATGTAATTAATTTGGCCGATATCCTCGTTTATTGATGGCGCTGGCTGTGTGGGTGGACGCCCTTAATGGATTACGCACCCAAGGCATATATGTATGACCGATCTCAAATATCCGATAAATAAGAATCGCAATCCTAACGGAAACCCTGGCGCACGCACAGCCCCACACACACGCCTGAAACCACAGCCCAGTGTCTACACCACATACTAGACTAGCACCTACCCACACTACTGCTGGGAGGAGGCGGGTCTCATATCCGCTCGTACACACCGACACACACACGCACACTTACACAAAGACAACGGCACACACACATCTGAAACCACAGCCCAAGCTCCAGACCCCTCAGCCCTGTACCAGATGATACCTGTTAATTACACAAGTACAATGAAGCCTTTTTACTCACTACAATCCCTCTTTTTCTTCCCTCCCTCTTTCTCTCTCTCTTTCCTCTCTTCTCTCTTTAGGTGGGTATAACCTAGCCAACACGGCCCGTTGTTGGACCTACCTGACTGGGGCCGTACTAAGACAAACACTGGCCTCTGAGATACCTGACCATGAGGTGAGAGTAAACACACACACCATACATAACCCCAAACACACAAAGCTCCTCACACAGACATGCACGCACAAACTCAAATACGCTGACACACACACCCTTCGGTCAGTCTTCGCTGAGTCATTCCCTCTAATAAAAGATGGCCGCCGGCCCTCAAAGGGCTTGTTTCCAGGTGAATCAGGAGGGATGGAGGGAGTAGGAGAGGAGAGAGGGGACAATGCCACTCTGTCCCCTCCAGACCTGACAGAGAGGGTCTCTGTGCTTCTCTTTCTCTCCATCTCCATCCCTCTCTTTCTCTGCTTCTCTATCAATCTCTGCCCTCATCTTTTTTTCGTCTTCTTAGAAGGACCTTGTGTGTTTTATTCCGGGGGAGGGGGCTGGTTTCTTTTGGCGGAAAGATTGGCGAATTCCCATATAATTACATCAGTAGAAAAAGGGAGCAAATGAGGGATAGAGCTACAAAGAGAGAGATTTGTGTTCCATGTACAGTGAGGGGTAGTTATCTTACTCTCCTGAGACAAAGAGGGTCTTTCTATAGTGTGTGTGTGCGCGCGTGCGTGGGCCATGATAAAGGCACCTTTTGTTTCTCCTCCACCAGGTCGGGCTGTTACATCATGTGACCTTTAACCTCATTAAGAAGGGGCTTACAGCAAACAAGTCTAACCAGCTGCTACAACACACACAGCCACACAAAATCAAATACCCCCGAAAGTCTCCCCTATTTTGACCCTCTTGCTCTGGCCATCAAAGAGTGGTATCCCTTTTCCGTCAAACACATACTCTCCACAGCCAGCTACCTCCTGTTATTGTGTGCCTCCACTACTACCCAAACAAAACACTATTTAACTCTGGCCTGCTGTGGTCTGGAGAGGATGAGGTAGAGAAAAGGATGGAGAGGGTGAGCAGGAGAGTGAGCGAAAAATGAGAGGGACTTGTAGTAGTATTGTCGTGTGTGTGCGTGCACCGGAGAGGAATATTTATCCACAATGACCAAGCAAAGTGAGTTTCTGAGAAGGGAAAACAAAAAGCACTTTGTTGTACCTGAGACTGAGAGAGGCCAGAGCTCCCCTCTCCTTCCCCAACAGGCTGCAGCTTTTCTGGGCTGCCAGTACAGCTCCTAACTAGAGGTCGACCGATTATGATTTTTCAAAGCCGATACCTATACCGATTTATTGGAGGACCAAAAAAAGCCGATACAGATTACTCAGACGAGTAATCTGTATCTGTATTATTTAAAAAAAATATTATATTAAATGTTTATTTTATTTATAGTAATGACAAATATAACAATATTGAATGAACACTAATATTTTAACTTAATATAATGCCTCAAATAAATAATGAAACATGTTTAAATAATTCAAAAACAAAGTTTTGGAGAAGAAAGTAAAAGTGCAATATGTGCCATGTAAAAAAGCTAACGTTTAAGTTCCTTGTTCAAAACATGAGAACATATGATGGCTAACATGAGTCTTCAATATTCCCAGGTAAGAAGTTTTAGGTTGTAGTTATTATAGGAATTATAGGACTATTTCCTTCTATACCATTTGTATTTCATATACCTTTGACTATTGGATGTTTTTATAGGCACTTCAGTATTGCCAATGTAACAGTATAGTTTCCGTCCCTCTCCTTGCTCCTACCTGGGCTTGAACCAGGAACACATCGACAACAGCCATCCTCGAAGCATCGCTACCCATTGTTCCGCAAAAGCCGCGGCCCTTGCAGAGCAAGGGGAACAACTACTTCAAGGTCTCAGAGCGAGTTACGTCACTGATTGAAACGCTATTAGTGCACACCCCGCTAACTAGTTAGCCAATTCATATCGGTTACACCAGCCTAATCTCGGGAGTTAATAGCCTTGAAGTCATAAACAGCGCAATGCTTGAAGCACAGCGAAGGGCTGCTGGCAAACGCACGAAAGTGCCGTTTGAATGAATGCTTACGAGCCTGCTGCTCAGACTGCTGTATCAAAGGTCAAATCATAGACTTAATTATAATATAATAAAACACACAGAAATATGAGCCTTAGGTCAAATCCGGAAACTATCATTTAGAAAACAAAACGTTTATTCTTTCAGTGAAATACGAAACCGTTACGTATTTTATCTAACTGGTGGCATCCATAAGTCTAAATATTCCTGTTATATTGCACAACCTTCAATATTTTGTCATAATTACTTAAATTCTGGCCAATTAGTTCGCAACGAGCCAGGCGGCCCAAACTGTTACTCTGACTCTTGCGTGCAATAAACGCAAGAGAAGTGACACAATTTCCCTAGTCTAATAATGCCTGCTAACCTGGATTTCTTTTAACTAAATATGCAGGTTTAAAAATATATACTTCTGTGTATAGATTTTTAAAAAGGCATTGATGTTTATGGTTAGGTACATTCGTGCAACGATTGTGCTTTTTTCGCAAATGCACTTTTAAGTCATCCCCCGTTTGGCGAAGTTGGTCTTCACACAGTTTGCAACGAGCCAGGCTGCCCAAACTGCTGCAAATAGCCTGACTCTGTTGCACAGAACACAAGAGAAGTGACAATTTCCCTAGTTAAAAGAAATGAATGTTAGCAGGCAATATGAACTAAATATGCAGGTTAAAAAATCTATACTTGTGTATTGATTTTAAGAAAGGCGTTGTTAATGGTTAGGTACACATTGGTGCAACGACAGTGCTTTTTTTCGCAAATGCGCTTGTTAAATCACCCTTTTGGCGAAGTAGGCTATGATTCAATGATAAATTAACAGGCACCGCATCGATTATATGCAACGCAGGACAAGCTAGATAAACTGGTAATATCATCAACCATGTGTAGTTAACTAGTGATTATGTTAAGATTGATTGTTTTTTTATAAGAAATGTTTAATGCTAGCTCGCACCTTACCATGGCTCCTTGCTGCACTCTCATAACAGGTAGTCAGCCTGCTACGCAGTCTCCTCGTGGAGTGCGATGTAATCGGTGTCCAAAAATGCCTATTACCGATTGTTATGAAAACTTGAAATCAGCCTCTAATTAATCGGCCATTCCGATTAATTGGTCGACCTCTACCCCTAACCCCCCTGGAACAATGGAGTTTGTGCCAGGGCTAGGGGCTATTGGCCAGACACACAAGGGCCTCCATTCAGACCATCACACACACACAGGCAGAGAGAGACATACACACACATACAAACAGTGACATTGCAGAACCTCCAGAGTCACCACCATATCTGAAAGTGTGGGAAGGGTGGTTGTTGAAGAGCGTAGAAGAGATAGCGGACCCGATTTAAACTTAACTGTGAATACATGGTGAGTCCGATATCAAATGTTACCGTCATCTCCCTAGTCTATTCTCTTTTCATCAATGGAGGGAGAGTTAAAAAAGAAATTGAAAAAGCGTATACATGCATGGCTGTAAGTCGCTTTGGAAAAAAGTGGCTGCTAAATGGCTTTTATTAATAGATGCCCGTAGCTTCGGGTGCCCGTCTGTTTCTGCTCTTTTGCCAAGTCCTTATGGAATTGTCATGCAATTTTTGGCTTGACAATGACAATGACAATGGAGTAGGCAAAAGCACAAATCGGTCTGGGACCTGGCTACAGGGACAAGGCTAGGTGACCTGTATTGTCTGTTCACCCCGATGTCCTAATCTCTGACTGAGTCTTTAACACCTAAAAATACTAATTAGGGTCAAAGGTCATCTAGCCGAGATTAGCTGAGTCGGTTGTTTTTGAAGGCTGTGGGTTTCTCCCTGAATGACACCCTATTCCCTATGTAATGCGCTACTTTTGACCAGGTCCCATAGGGTGCCATTTGGGACTTGGCCTGTGGGTTTGTTCACATTCAGTTCTTATCTTAGATTGAGGAAACAGTTTATTTTGGACCCAACCCACTCGAGGGGTTCTATAGGCCTGAACTTGCCTTGCTTTTGGCCAGCTCAGTGTGTGTGTGGAACCGGTCTGTCTCCAGCCATTCAACATCTTTATTTCCTCTTTTTCTCTTTAGTCTGTTTTTTCAGATTTACACTGAGTGATTCCCAGCACAGCCCCATGCAAAAACAAACACAGAACTCAGACTCCCCTCTTATACCCCTCCCTCTCACCCTCTGTCCCTCCCATCCTCCTCCTCCACCCTTCCCTCTCTCACCGCAGCAAGACTGTGTATGACCAAGGCCCCTCCGTGATACCCAAAACAGAGTTCAGTAGAATAATAATAAATAATATATGCCATTTAGCAGACGCTTTTATCCAAAGCGACTTACAGTCATGTGTGCATACATTCTACGTATGGGTGGTCCCGGGGATCGAACCCACTACCCTGGCGTTACAAGCGCCATGCTCTACCAACTGAGCTACAGAAGGACCACAAATGAGATGGGTAAGAAGTAGAAGGGCTATTAGGACCAAAAAAATCCCAGGGTTTTTGGTATTTCTAGTACAGCGTTCTCCAACCCTGCTGTTCCTGGAGAGCTAGCGCCTTAGGTTTGGAGGTTTCCACTCCAAACCTAATCCAGCGCACCTGATTCTAACAATTAACTGATTGATAAGATGAATCAGGTTAGTTACAACTGGGGTTGGAAAGCCCTGCTGTAGTGAATAGGCTGTGTTCCATTATCCACACAAACAACATACTACTTAGTATGAAACCATGTATTGAGCATGCATTAGTAGTATTCTAGTATGTACATTTGAACATAGGATAAGTACTATAGGCTTAGCCTGTCCCGCCCCTGTACTTCCTGTTTTCAGCCTTGGTACTTCCTGTCCTCTCTGGCGCGTGTCCCTTCCGTCTGCTCGTGGGGAAGTACTAGGCTCCCGGAATACTGGCCTCAATCACCGGAAAACTGAGCTGGGATGAGGATGTGAGTGTGAGAGAGAAACAGCCTGTTCTAAATAGAACAGAAGAGGTACATCACAAATGTAGTGCACTATAAAGGAAATGGGGTCCCATTTAGGATGGGCCGCCAAGGACAATGAGGATCAGTGGGCCCTGACCTGGTCACTGACTGACTATTGTCTCTGTTGTATTACCTTTTTGTAGAAGTCCAGGCCACTTGAGAAAGGGGTGGTTGGATTGGGGGAAGGGTGATTTAGGAAGGACAGTGAGAGAATGGGGATAGGTAGAGAGAGAGACAATGACTACAGAGAGAGCTTGACATTAGTTTCAGGACTGCGGAGAGGGGGAGGTGGGAGAAGGAAAGATGGATATCGAGACAGCGAGGGAGAGACCTCCGTTGTAGGGCTGCAGAGAAAGATAGACAAGCCTACGTGCGCTATGTGAATGGGTTGACATTTTATTTAGGAACTCTCTCGATTTGTTTTCCCAGAGCTTTTTCCACAACATTGACTCTTTATATCTGGAGTTGTAGTCATTTCTGAGATGTAGAGGAGAACAGGAACAATAAACAAGGGTTGGATTCCTTTTCTATGCTGGCCGAGGCTAGTCTCTCTCCAAACCACCAAACACAGAAAGATGGGAAGGGAGAGGGAGGGAGAGACATACAGGGGAGAGAGTGTGGTGGGGGGGATTTAGTTACAGTATGGTACATTTATCTGGGCTATGATATGACATTTGAGCATGTTGGGTATTTTGACATGGAGCCTATGGGGTTTGGGCTCTCAGCCCATTCGTATTACCCTATCCCCTTATATACTTGTATCTCTTCACCCCATCTTTCTGCCCATCTTTTTGGTCTCGTCACCCTCATTCAATCCCTTTCCCCCTATCCCGATCTGTGGGTTATGATCCGTTCCAAACTGTCTGTCAGTCAGTCCCCTTTTCTGTCTTCCTTGACCTCACCCCATCCCCCCCGCTCCAGTCTCCCCCAGTTCTTCCTCTCCAGTTTCCCTCTTAATCTCTCCTCTGTCCCCCCTCATCTCAGTACTGTAGTTCCATTCCAACCCAAATATCCTGACAGCAGGAGACACACACAGCAGGAGACAGGACTGTACTACTATGGGAGCGTTAGGTTCATGGGAAAATTGGTCATCTTTGTGTTTCCTGTTTTTAGTAATCCCTTGCATGTTGAGTTGCGTCAGGATGGGGGGAGGTGTACCGGAGAAACTCAATGGGGCTAATTGGGAACAGACGCGCGCACACACAAGGGTCTGCTAAATTACTAAAAATGTAAACACAGACACAAACACACTGATACAACACACACTCTGCCTGAACCACTATGAAACAGCTATTTGACAAAGACAAAGCACCCAGTGTATTTCAAATGAGCAGGAACGCACACACACACAGCTGTGGGAGTGTGTGTGCATGAGCTTGTGTTATAAGGTGTGTGTACACTCCATGTCTCCTGGCGTTCCTAATGTTCCTTTTATAGAGCCATTCTGTATTGTTCATTTTTCCACCAGTGCTATGCCGGATTTACATGATACTTCACTGGGGGGGCTAGGTGGCTAGCCAGGGTCTTATCGAGACTTTACACTGTGTCTTTGTTTGTCTCAATAAGATAGCATCTGTTTGAAATGAAATAATGTCTTGCTGCTTCATCATGTCTTTCACTTGCAAAGTTCCCTCAAAGTGACTCTGTTGTGGTTAATTCTGGCTCTGTGTTTGCTTCCGTTTTGTCTTTCCTGAATCAGTTCTTAACTTAACATGTAACATTTTACTCCCTTCAGTTGTTTTGAAGTGGTGTTTGTAGTGTTTGGCTTCTGTTCCTAGATCAGATCTTCACATCTCAATGCTTGTTTGTGGATGTTTGATTCCTAGACCAGTTCTGCACTGTGGCTAATGCATCTCTTGTTTGTTCATTTCCTGGACCAGTTCTTACTAGAGGTCGACCGAATATGATTTTTCACCGCCGATACCGATTTAAAATGTACATTATTTTTTAAATTTGTAATCATGACAATTACAACCATACTGAATGAACACTGATTTTTAACTTAATATAATACATCAATAAAATCAATTTAGCCTCAAGTAAATAATGAAACCTGTTCCATTTGGTTTAAACAATGCAAAAACAGTGTGGGAGAAGAAAGTGAAAGTGCAATATGTGCTATGTAAGAAAGCTAACGTTTCAGTTCCTTGCTCAGAACATGAGAACATATGAAAGTTGGTGGTTCCTTTTAACACGAGTCTTCAATATTCCCAGGTAAGAATTTTTAGGTTGTAGTTATTATACGAATTATAGGACTGTTTACCTCTATACCATTTGTATTTCATTAACCTTTGACTATTGGATGTTCTTATAGGCACTTTAGTATTGCCAGTGTAACAGTATAGCTTCAGTCCCTCTCCTCGCTCCTCCCTGGGCTCGAACCAGCAACACAACAACAACATCCACCATCGAAGCATCGTTACCCATGCAGAGCAAGGGGAACAACTACTAGAAGGCTCAGAGCGAGTGAAGTTTGAAACGCTATTAGTGCGCGGTAACTAGCTAGACATTTCACTTCGGTTACACCAGCCTCATCTCGGGAGTTGGTAGGCTTGAAGTCATAAACAGCGCAATGCTTGACGCACAACAAAGAGCTGCTGGCAAAACGCACGAAAGTGCTGTCCGCTCAGTCAGATACTTAGATACTTGTATGCTTGTATGCTCAGTCAGATTATATGCAATGCAGGACACGCTAGATGATATCTAGTAATATCATCAACCATGTGTAGTTAACTAGTGATTATGATTGATTGTTTTTTTATAAGATAAGTTTAATGCTAGCTAGCAACTTACCATGGCTTACTGCAATTTAACTGGGTCAGTTAAGAACACATTCTTATTTTCAATGACGGCCTGTGTTCTTAACTGACCCAGGTAAATAAAGGTTAAAAAAATATACAAAAATCGGCGCCCAAGAATATCGATTTCCCATTCCGATTAATCGGTCGACCTCTAGTTCTTACCAAAACCTCCCCCTTTTTTATACTAGAACAAGTTTACATACCCTACGTTATTCATCTCATATGTATATACTGTACTCTATCATCTACTGCATCTTTATGTAATACGTGTATCACTAGCCACTTTAACTATGCCACTTTGTTTACATAATCATCTCATATGTATATACTGTACTCGATACCATCTACTGTATCTTGCCTATGCCGCTCTGTACCATCACTCATTCATATATCTTTATGTACATATTCTTTACTCCCCTACACTTGTGTGTATAAGACAGTAGTTTTGGAATTGTTAGTTAGAATACTTGTTGGTTATTACTGCATTGTCGGAACTAGAAGCACAAGCATTTCGCTACACTCGCATTAACATCTGCTAACCATGTGTATGTGACAAATAAAATTTGATTTGATTTGACATATTAACTCTCCTCTCTCTGCTGTTGGACGTTTGGTATCTAGACCAGTTCTAATCATTGATTTAGCACCATCTCTCTTTGTTTCCCGTACCAGTTCTTACATTTGAACCCAAGTCTTGTTGTATTTGGTTTAAATCTGTTCTACATTGTGGTTAACACGCTACTCTCACTGTTTTTGTTTATGTTGTTGTTTACTTCAGTTCTTCACAGAATACGGCCCTGATTACTCTCTGGAGATCAGTCCCAGCTGTCGACCGGACCGCAATGAGACCAAACAGCTGGACAAGGTCATCTCCACCATCAAAGGTATCAGACGGCGTAACCACAGTCTAAACTCACACACCCTAGCGTTAGCAATTACGTCACAACCACTACCAAAAAACATAACGGTCAGACACTTGGAGAAACCACTCGCAAGCAACAAATGGTCAAACTTTGACCACTCTCTCACACATACACCAAATGGTGTCTTTTGTTGACTGTTGAGTCCCGATGGGACTGCTTTAGTTTAAGGACAGGGTTCTTTTTATTTAAATGTCCAGACAATCAGTTTATTTAGACACATTAAAAGACCAGAGCGCTGTGTGTGTGTTAGTGTTGCACAGTATACCAAAACCTCCCCTTTTTTTTATACTAGAACATGAAAACGGTACAGTACTAGAATTTCTTACTTTCAGTACTTCTGTCAAATGTCTCATATCTACTGATAGAGATGATCAACTCTTTCTTATAGCGCAGCCGTCCTCTTATTGCGCTGTGCCTGCTCCACTTACTCATTGCTAGCTCTAGCCTGTCCTGAGGAACCACTGCACTCACTGGGAGTCTAGACTGCATCATGTTGGCTCCCCACTCATGCTGCTCAGAAGTAAACACCCTAGAATAATGCAATACGGCATGTATAAACTTTGCAACTATTAATTACTGTTTGCAAAACAATGTCCATTACAGGCTAGGACACTTTACAATGCAAGAAGATACTGGTAGCTTCCAGCGTTGTAGGCTAAATTTCCTTGCTAGCTTACAGCTGAAGCTAGCTTCAGTTCACTACCCTCATACTTTGTAATTAAGTTTCAAAATAAGCTGATTTGAAAGCTGATTGTCACCAAAAACCAAATGTATTGCTGAAAACGTTATTAATTCACTTCTTCTCTCCTGTCTCTCTCACGGTGTGTGAATGATGTCATTAGGTCTTAGAGACAGTGCACACTTTAACAAAAGAAGAAATTGCTTCTATGAAAGTGTTGATCAGTACAATACAATGAGTCCCAAATGGAAGGAAAACAGATTATTTTTCATCTGTAGCCCCATGAAAACAGCCAAAACAAGCTCAATAATTCAGTGCCTGCAAACACTCCTAGTGAATTGGTTTAGTCTGTCTTGATTTACCTAGTTTATCAATAAAGATTTACAATTGTGTAGTTAGATTGGTAAAAAATCAAATTGATTGTATTATTGATTGATTAATGCATACCTGGCTCTTTTGAAAAATTGACATCAAACATTTCAAATATAATTATATTGAACTCAAGATGTCTGGATCAAATAAAGGCACTTTAATTAATTAGAAGATTGCATCGGTCCTCCTTTATGATGACCGATCTGTGACATTGGCTTTTTTTCCCCCATGAAATCGTGATGATATAGTGTCATGATACTCAACCTGGTATCGAAGTAAAAATGTGGGTTTCGTGACAAATGTTTGTGTGCCCCCATATGGCCCCCACATTTAACACAGCAGGGGGTGTTGTCAGCACCCCAAGGAGACAAATCTACCCCTCACCTAAAACTCGTCACCCGACCTCCACATATACACACACTCCCTGACCCCCTCTTCTTTGGGAGGGCACAGGCCCAACATTTGTCAGCCTGCTGGCCTGGTGTGTTCTGTTCTGGCTGTGGTGAAAACACGGATGTGTGTTTTAATGTTTCCGGTTAATCAGAATGTCAAACACTACTCTCTTTGTTACGACTGGAAAAGTGGGGGGTGAAATGTTAGAGACAAATTCATCATACAGTGAAACGTACTCAATACTCAGATTGTCCAATTTTGATGGTACATCTGTATGTGGATGAACAAGTTTCGATGTACACACATTTGCACACGGATTTGTCTGTGTATATGTGTGCTGGAGTGTTGACCCCTGTCTCACCCCCTACCCTGTCGTTCACTCTGGTTAGGGGGTGTGTGTGGTGGTCTCTTGGTGTATATGCTGCTGACAGCCACACTACACTACTCCAGGGGGACCAGCAGTAGTTTGGTTGGGATAGACTATGGGCTAGGGAGTAGAAGCAGGGTGATTAGTGGAGGTATGGGGGTGTCTCTGTCTTCAGGCCTGGCTAGGGAGTAGGAGGCTGGAGAGTAGCAGCTAGCGTATGGTGTCTAGGGACCCAAATGGAACCAGACAACTGACCTGTTGAAAACAACACGGATCCATCAGTGGATGGACCGAGGGATGGAGCGGTAAAATGAAAGGCAGACAATGTGCGGTCGGTCTAGTGTCACATCTGCTCCTTCAGTTCAGAGATCCCTTGTTTCCTTTCCTCCTATTCTGATGGGATTTCAATCCATACATTTAAATGAAGGTGATGTCCTTCCTTCCCTGTGTTCCTTTCTTTTCTCTCCGCTCTTCCTAATTTTTTTCTGTGACTGGGGGTTCAGGTGCTCTTGGTTTTACCAAGTGTATGTGACGACAAAACACACACCCCTTCAACCATGTTGTGTGAGAAACATACCACATACAGACAACTGTGGTACTAGTTGAGAGCAGGATGTGGTTGCTAGACAGCTGTGCCAGAGTGCAGACTGGAAGCTAATGTTTACCGCAGTTTCCAATCTAGGGAAACCAATGATTACAACCATTGGTCCCAAACAAGGGAAACCATTTGAACTGTGTCTGTCAGGCCTGGAAACAGACGCACAGCACCACACAGGCTTAGGTTATCACGCCATGAGCCGGGAGCTTGAGTCTTGACACACGAATGCACACTATGGCCTAACAATTTCGGTCCACTGCCCTGGCATGGCATGCCAGCCGTGGCATGCCAGCATCTATCACCACCACTGCACAGCTGTAGTTAACACAGCATCAACAGAGACCATGTCTTGCCGTTTAGGTTGATTTGTTTTAATAGCTTTTATGTGGAGCGACCAGGGGCAGTTATGAGCCCCGTGGGGAGTCTGAATTAAAATGACTTGTTTGTGTGTGTGAGACTGACTGCCTTGCAGAAGTTTCCTTCTGAAGATGATTACCAAACTTTAAATCACACTTTTAAGTCTGTCCAATGTCCTTGGTGGCCATTTTGGAAAGATTTCAACAATCAGGAGGGAATAAAACCATTTATTTTGCCGTCTCTATTGGGCGCACTGCAGCGGCAGGAGCCGTGCCGTCTCTCTGATGATTATCGGTTTATTTACCACATAGTCATGTTTATGAGCCTTCAGATTAGTGGATTCGGCTATTTCAGCCACACCCATTGCTGACAGGTGTATAAGATTGTACGTCTGTTCAATCTATGTCGGCAAACATTGGCAGTAGAATGGCCCTTACCGAAGAGCTCCGTGACTTGCAACGGGGCACTGTTAGAGGGAGGATGCCGCCTTTCCAACAAGTCAGTTGGTCAATTTTCTGTCATGCTCGAGCTGCCCCGGTCAGCTGTGTAAGCGCTGTTATTGTGAAGTGGAAACGTCTATGAGCAACAGTGGCTACGGCGTCAAGTGGTAGCAGAATGGGACCGCTGAAGTGCATAGTGCATAAAAAATTCTGGCCGAGCAGCTGCACACAAGCCTAAGATCATCATGTGCAATGCCAAGCGTCCGCGGTGGTGTAAAGCTCCCTCCATTGGACTCTGGAGCAGTGGAAATGCATTCTCTGGAGTGATGGATCACGCTTCACCATCTGGTAGTCCGACGGATGAATCTGGATTTGGTGGGTGCCAGGAGAACACTACCTGCCCCAATCCATAGTGTCAACTGTAAAGTTTTGTGGGCGAGGAACAATGCTCTGGTGCTGTTTTTCATGGTTAGGCCCCTTAGTGAAAAGTGAAGGGAAATACAATGACATTCTAGACAATTCTATTTTTCCAACTTTGCGGCAACAGTTTGAGAAAGGCCCTTTCCTGTTTGATAAAGCGGGGTCCATACAGAAATGGTTTGCCAAGATTGGTGTGAAAGAACTTGACTGGCCTGCACAGAGCCCTGACCTCAACCCCATCGAATACCTTTGGGATGAATTGGAACGCCGACTACACGCCAGGCCTAATCGCCCATTATCATTGCCTAACCTCACTAATGTACTTTGGCTGAATGAAAGCATGTCCCCGCAGCAATGTTCCAACATCTAGTGGAACGCCTTCCCAGAAGAGTGGAGGCTGTTATAGTAGCAAAGGGGGGACCAACTCCATAAATGCCCATGAGGGGCGGCAGGTAGGCTTTCCACTGATGTTAGCGCGTTGGACCAGTAACTGAAAGGTTGCTGGATCGAATCCACAAGCTTACAAGGTAGAAATCTGTCGTTCTGCCACTGAACAAGGCAGTTAACCCAGTGTTCCTAGGCCGTCATTGTAAGTAAGATGTTGTTCTTACCTTACTTGCCTAGTTAAATAAAGGTGAAATAAAAATATTGGTACAAATGATTTTGTAATGACATGTTCGACAAGCGGGTGTCTACATACTTTTGGTCATGTAGTGTATTTCCCAAGGCACGGATAAACCAATCCACCCTTTTCCCTATGTAGTGCACAACTTTTGACTATTGCCCTTAGCTCTGGTCAAAAGGAGTGCACTATATAAAGGATAGAGCTCATGATTGAGACATGATTGTGTCAAGGCACAGATCTGGGGAACAGTACCAATAACTTTCTGCAGCATTAAGGGTCCCCAAGAACACAGTGGACTCCATCATTCTTAAATGGAAGCAGTTTGGAACCACCAAGACTCTTCCTAGAGCTGGTCACCTAGCAAAACTGAGCAATCGGGGGAGAAGGGCCAAGAACCAAGTGGCCAGACGGAAGCCACTCCTCAGTAAAAGGCACATGACAGCCCACTTGGAGTTAGCCAAAGGGCACCTAAAGGACTCTCAGACCATGAAAAACAATATTCTCTGGATAATTATTTTAGGCAGATGTTCTCTTTTCTGTCTCATCCTCCCACTGAATGAAGATTATGGTAAGGAATTCTTTCCAAATAATATAAAAAATTGAAAATTAACAAATGTACAGAAAGATTAGTGCGATGGCCAAATTAGAGGAAGACCTTTTTGAGGCTATTAAATACTTTCAGTCTTGAAAAATCTCAGAGATTGATGGTATACCAGTGGAGGTATATCAAGTATTTTTTGATTATTTTAACTACTCCTATAGAAATGGTAGTCTGTCAGGTACTCAGCTGGAAGGTCTGATATCTCTATTATTAAAACAAGACCCAGATGGCAAATATAAAGACCCAGTCTATCTAAAATAAAAAAAACTGGAAGCCCCTTCCGCTTCAATCTCGTGATGCGAAAATACTAGTGAAATGCATAGCACTCAGAATTAAAAGGGTTTTACCAGGTATTGTTCATCCTGATCAGTCAGGTTTTTTACATGGACAATACACTGGAGATTATGTATTACAACTACTAGAAATAATAGAACATCATGAAACGTATAAGAAGGCTGGAATGGTATTTATAGCGGATTTTGAAAAGGCATTTCATAAAGACTGGATTTTATTTATAAATTCATGGATTTTTTTCAATTTCAGTAATTCTCTTATGAAATGGGTAAAAAAATAATGTATAGCAACCCCTGGTGTAAAATAGTAAATAACGGCTACTTCTCAGAGTTTTGAATTGTCAAGAGGAGTTAAACAAGGGTGTCCACGGTCACCATATCTATTCGTAATGGCCATCGAAATGCTAGCTATTAAAATCAGATCCAATAACAACATTTAGAAGATTAGAAATCCAAGGCTTAAAAACAAAGGTATGCCGATGACTCAAGTTTTATATTAAGTCCGCAAGCTAGATCCCTGCAATGTCTCGTTAAAGATCTAAACTTTTCTGTGCTCTCTGGACTAAAACCTAATTATGATAAGTGTACAATATTGCGTATTGGATCTTTAAAAAAAGACAACTTTTACATTACCCTGCAGTTTACCTGTAAAATGGGCTGATGGTGAAGTAGACATACTCAGCGTTCATATCACAAAAGAGATAAATAAGCTCCCCAAATTGAATTTTAATTGAAAACTTGTAAAAATAGACAAGATCCTGCAACCATGGAGAGGTAAATATCTGTCTATTTATGGAACAATTGCCCTGATTTAACTCCTTAGTCCTATCAGTTTACTCACTTGCTTATGGCGCTGCATACTCCAGATGATTTGTTTTGCAAATCATATGAGAAAAAAATATTTAGCTTTATCTGGGACGCTAAAACCAGGCACATTTTATTTTGTCTATCTATATAATGAATATGAATTTGGTGGGTTGAGATTATTAAATATAAAAGCACTTAACCTCACTCATTCAACTTTTATTTGAACCCTAAATGGTTCTCAAGTAGAATGTTGCAAGTTCAAACCCCCGAGCTGACATGGTACAAATCTGTCGTTCTGCCCCTGAACAGGCAGTTAACCCACTGTTCCTAGGCCGTCATTGAAAATAAGAATTTGTTCTAAACTGACTTGCCTAGTTAAAGGTTTAAACATTTTTTGGGAAATTTGCCTATGCAGATTGCCATGTCTCATTTTCGATTAATTGAAAATTATACTTTTCTCAGTTTTTCAAACAAGCATTGCAGAGCTGGCTACAAGTTCAATTTCATCCCCCTGAAAAGATACAACAAATATTATGGCTGAGAAAATACCTGTATATATGAGAAAGATGTTTGAAAAGAGTATTTTGTTTTGTAAATTATATTGTAAATTGGAATGGTAGAGTTATGTCCTTCATGGAGTTATCAGAATTGTACGGGAAGGTCTGCTCAATCCAAGAGTACAACGAATTGATGGTCCTTCTGTAGCACAGTTGGTAGAGCATGGCGCTTGTAACGCCAGGGTAGTGGGTTCGATTCCCGGGACCACCCATACGTAGAATGTATGCACACATGACTGTAAGTCGCTTTGGATAAAAGCGTCTGCTAAATGGCATATATTATTATTATTATATTATATTACAGCATTACCCCAAAAATGGAGGAGGCAGGTGGCAGCGGGAGGAGGTAGGGATCTGGTCTGTCTGCCCAATACAAAAGATCAAAATTGGCAGAGGAATAAAAATAGCATAAATAGGGAAGTATACCAGTTTCATTTGAGGACCAGGATGTTGACAACTGTGCCATACAGATCGCAAAATAGTTGGGAAGAGATTTTTGATGTACCAATTCCATGGGACAGGGTGTATGAGTTGATAGATAAAACTATGCAAGATTCAAGACTTTGTGCTTTTTCAGCTAAAATTACTATATAGAATTCTTGCCTCCAACAAAATGTTGAATATTTGGGACAAAGTCATCGACGCTCTGCAGATTGAGAATACAGAATCAGTAGACCCATTTATTTTGGTATTGCCCTCGGGTAGCCTGTTTCTGGTCTCCGGTTCAGGAATGGCTGAAAATGCATAGCATTGATCTAAAATTGACCTAAGAAATAGTACTGTTAGAACATCTGGAGAGATGTCAGTCAATTACTAATACTCTTAGTAAAAATATTTATCTTCAACTCGCAATCTGTGGATTAGATAGATTGAAATTGTACGTTAAACATCACGGCATAGTTGAAAGATATGTGTTGCGTAGAAACCCGAAGTGGGATAGCTGGAGATATATGGAATGGGCTGAGGGTTGGTATGTGGAACTGGAGACAAGTGGGAGTGGAGTTGCTGTGTGGGAGATAGAAAGATGGTCAAAGATAAAAGTAAGAAAATACTAATAAAAAGTACATTTGAATTACACTGAGGGGCAGTGTTTTTACAACTAATGCCGGTTTGCCTGAGACTGATGTCATGCAGGTGTTTGTACACATGCATAAACAGTCGTGGCTAAAAGGTACTATTTAATGAAGCTGCAAGTTGAGGACTTGAGGCGTCTGTTTCTCAAACTAGACACTAAATGTACTTGTCCTCTTTCTATTCTGGTTAGATCCAGCTTGCGCTGTTCTGTGAAGGGAGTAGTCCATAGCGTTGTACGAGATCTTCAGTTTCTTGGTATTTTCTCTTATGGAATAGCCTTCATTTCTCAGAACAAGAATAGACTGACGAGTTTCAGAAGAAATTCTTTGTTTCGGGCCATTTTGAGCCTGTAATCGAACCCACAAATTCTGATGCTCCAGATACTCAACTAGTCTAAAGAAGGCCAGTTTTATTACTTCTTTAATAAGCACAGCAGTTTTCAGCTGTGCTAACATAATTGCAAAATAGTTTTCTAATGATCAATTAGCCTTTTAAAATGTTAAACTTTGATTAGCTAACACAATGTGCCATTGGAACACAGGAGTGATGGTTGCTGATAATGGGCCTCTGTATGCCTATGTAGATATTCCATTTTAAAAAATCTGCTGTTTCCAGATACCATAGTCATTTGCAATATTAACAATGTCTACACTATATTTGTGATCAATTTGATGTTATTTTAATGGACAAAAACAAGAACATTTCTAAGTGACCCCAAACTTTTGAACGGTAGTGTATATTTTAATGTTGTGAGAGCTCCGACAGCTTTCTCATTAATGTTGCAGGAGATGATAAACGTGTGTGAGATAACATGACAAACACTTTGCTCCCAGAGAGTTGTCGAATACGAGCTGCGATTGATTAACGCACAAGTAGTAAATACCTCTGCTCACTGCTCGTCACTTTACCGGAATTTCCAAACAACATCTGGGGGACATTTACGAGACTCTGAGCTCTGTTTAAAAATAGAGAGGGATAGAAAACATGGTTGCTTTTTGCCAGGCGCTGATTGGAATGGATGCTTGGGCAGTGCAAGTGTGTGTGTATGCGCGCACACACACACTGCTAAGCAAACCCCCTAGTCTGTTAGCTCAGGCTGGCTTTTAAGCATAAGCAACAGGACTTTCTATAATGATGGGTTTACCACACACACACTGCAATGCAAACAAATAGGAAACCAAACCGTGCCTCTATAAAACGGTTGTTTGTCAAAAAACAATCTATATGGTGTCTTCAGAAAGTATTCACACCCCTGAATTTTTCCACGTATTGGTACATCCTGCATTTAACATTGATTAAATTGATATTTTGTGTCACTGACCTTCACACAATACCCTATAATGTCAAAGTGGAATTATGTTTTTAGATTTTTATTTACTTATTAATAAAAAATGAAAAGCTTTGTCTTTTGTCAGTAAGTATTCAACCCCTTTGTTATCCCAAGCCTAAATACATCCATGAGTAAAGATTTGCTTACATGGACTCTGTGCAATAATAGCGATTACCATGATTTTTGAATAACTACACCATACACACAATTATCAGTATGGTCCCTCAGCCGAGCAGTGAATTTCAAGCACAGATTCACCACAAAACCAGGGAGTTTTTCAAGTGCCTCACAAAGAACGGCACATATTGGTAGACCGGTAAAAATTAAAATAAAGCTTACATTTGAATATCCCTTGGAGCATGGTGAAGTTACAAATTACACTTTGGATTACACTCAATTCACCCAGTAAGTACAAAGACGCAGGCGTCCTTCTGAACTAAATTGCTGGAGAGGAAAGAAACCACAAGGATTTCACCATGAGGCAAATGGTGACTTTGAAACAGGGTTTAATGGCTATGATAGGACAACTGAGGATAGATCAACAACATTAGTTACTCCAATACTAACCTAAATGACAGAAAAAAATAAAAGGAATCCTGTACAGAATAAAAAATATTCTAAAACACACATCCTGTTTTGCAATAAGGCACTTAAGTAAAACTGAAAAATGTGGCAAAGAAATGGACTTTATGTCCAGATTACAAAACGCTATGTTTGGGGCAAATACAACACATCACTGAGTATCACTTTTCATATTTTCAAGCATGGTGGTGGCTGCATCATGTTATGGGTATGCTTGTCATCGGCAAGGACTAGGGAGTATAAGGATGAAAAGAAACAGAATAGAGCAAACACAAGAAAAATCCTAGAGGAAAACCTGATTGTCTGCTTTCCAAGAGACACTGGGGGACAAATTCACCTTTCAGCAGGACAATAACCTAAAAAATACAAGGCCAAATATAAATATATGCTGGAGTTAACTGTTGGACTAGTTTTCACTTAAATCGGCTTAAATCTTTGGCAAGACTTAAATTGCTGTCTAGCAATGATCAATAACCAACTTGTCCGTTTTTAAATAATTGTAATAATAATGTGCAAATTTAGTACAATCCAGGTGTGCAAAGCGCTTAGGGACTCACAGCTGTGATCGCTGCCGAAGATACTAACGTGTATTGACTCAGGGGTGTGAATACTTATGTAAATTCAATTTCTGTATTTAGTTTTCAATAAATGTGCTAACATTTCTAAACCATGTTTTCACTTTGGGATATTGTGTAGATGGGTGAGAATCTATTTAATCCATTTTGAATTCCGGCTCTAACACAACAAAATGTAGATTAAGAAGAGGGGTATGAATACTTTCTGAAGGCATTGTATGAGTGTATGATTGTCATTCTCACAGCTTTTGTTGGTTAAACGTGAAACAGCCTGTTAATAATAGGAAATCAAAGCAGCATTGTCTGTATAGACACTGACGTGTTTGACCTGCCCCTTCTATTCAACACATATTCACCATCGCTATGCAATCACAGTGTTTACCTAACCATATTCAGACATGCATCGCTCTGAAACATGATATTGAAAGCTACAGATGGAGACACAAGACAAATGCTGTAAAGTGTGTGGCTGGTTATTCATTGGTTGGAAATAAGCTCTCTATCACCATTTTATGCAAGTGAAGTGTTACCTTTGTGTATTTACCTATTCTGTTTCCTCATTTGCATATCTGTTCTTGCTGAGGAAGTACATCACTTATACGTTTTGCATTTTGAATAACTGTCCGTCTGGGGAACTGCTGCAGTACACCTGCGCACACACACACACACACACATCACAGAGGGAGAATGCAGTGTAGACAGACAACACAAATAATTTGTTGCATCTGGAATGTAGTTTTTTTTCAACCCTGGTACTGGATGCTCAGTCTCCACATACACTGACTTTTTAAAAATAAATGCAACATGTAAAGTGTTGGTCCCATGTTTTAATGAGCTAAAATTAAATATCCCAGATATTTCCCATACACCAAAAAGCGTATTTCTCTAATTTTGTTCACACATTTTTTTTACATACCTGTTATTGAGCATTTATTGTCAAGATAATCCACCCACCTAACAGGTGTGACATATTTAGAAGTTGATTAAACACCATGATCATTACACAGGTGCACTATGTGCTGGGAACAATAAACAGCCACTCTAAACTGTGCAGTTTTGTCACACAACACAATGCCACAGATGGCTGAAGTTCTTAGGGCGCATGCAATTGGGCATGCTGACTACAGGAATGTCCACCAGAGCTGTTGCCAGAATTGAATGTTAATTTCTCTACCGTAAGCTGCCTCCAATGTCGTTTTAGAGAATTTGGCAGTACGTCCAACCGGCCTCAACTGCAGACCACGTACAGTACATTCAGGAGGTATTCTGACCCCTGGTCTTTTTCCACATTTTGTGACGTTACAGCCTTAATCTAAAATTGATTTTTTTTTTAATGATAAAATACTTATTCTATACAACATGCCCCATAATGCCAAGGCAAAACATTTTTTTTATACATTTTTGCAAATGTATTAAAAATAAACTAATCACATTTACCTAAGTATTCAGACCCTTTACTCAGTACTTTGTTGAAGCACCTTTGGCAGCAATTACAGCCTTGAGTCTTCTTTGGTATAATGCTACAAACTTGTATTTGGGGAGTTTCTCCCCTTTGCAGATCCTCTCAAGCTTTGTGAGGTTGAATGGGGAGTGTCGCTGCACAGCTATTTTCAGGTCTCTCCAGAGGTGTCCGAGCTCTGGCTGGGCCACTCAAGGACATTCAGAGACTTGTCCCTAAGCCACTCCTGTATTGTCTTGGCTGTGTGCTTAGGGTCGTTGTACTGTTGGAAGGTGAATCTTCGCCCCAGTCTGAGGTCCTGAGCGCTCTCGAGCAGATTTTCATCAAGGATCTCTCCATACTTTGCTCCGTTCATCTTTCCCTCAATCCTGACGAGTCTCCCAGACCCTGCCACTGAAAACATCCCCCAGCATTTTGCTTTCACCACCATGCTTCACCGTAGGGATGGTGCCAGGTTTCCTCCAGACGTGATGCATTCAGGCTAAAGAGTTCAATTTTGGTTTCATCAAACCAGAATCTTGCTTCTCATGGTCAGTCCTTTTAGGTGCCTTTTGGCAAACTCCAAGCAGGCTGTCATGTGCCTCTTACTGAGGACTGGCTTCCGTCTGGCCATTCTACCATAAAGGCCTGATTGGTGGAGTGCTGCAGAGATGGTTGTCCTTCTGGAAGGTTCTCCCATCTCCACAGAGGAACTCTGGAGCTCTGTCTGTGACATTGGGTTCTTGGTCACCTCCATAATCAAGGCCCTTCTCCCCCAATTGCTCAGTTTGGCCTGGCGGCCAGCTCTAGGAAGAGTCTTGGTGGTTCCATACTACTTCCATTTAAGAATGATGGAGGCCACTGTATTCTTGAGGACGTTCAATGCTGCAGACGTTTTTCTTACCCTTCCCCAGATCTGTGCCTCGACACAATCCTGTCTCAGAGCTCTATGGACAATTCCTTCGACCTCATGGCTTGGTTTTTGCTCTGACATGCACTGTCAACTGTGGGACCTTTTTATATAGACCGGTGTGTGCCTTTCCATATCGTGTCCAATTAGTTTGAATTTACCATAGGTGTACTCAAAGTTTTGTAGAAACATCTCAAGGATGATCAATGAAAGCACGATGCACTTGAGCTCAATTTATACTCATAGCAAAGTTTCTGAATACTAACGCAGATAACGTATTCCTGTTTTCACTTTGTCATTATGGGGTATTGTGTATAGATTGAGGGGAAAACATGTGGAAGAAGTCTTAATACTTTGCGAATGCACTGTATAACCACGCCACCTCCACATCCGGGATCGTCGGAGACCAGCTACCCGGACAGCTAATTATAAACTGTGGGTTTGCACAACCAAAGAAATTCTGCACAAACTGACAGAAACTGTCTCAGAGGAAACTCATCTGCGTGCTTGCAGTCCTTACGAGGGTCGTAACTGACTTCAGTGGCCAATGCTCACCTTTGATGGCCACTGGCACATTGGAGAAGTGTGATCTTCACGGATGAATCCCGGTTTCAGCTGTACTGGGCGGATGGCAGACTGCGTGTATAGCGTTGTGTGGGTGAGCTGTTTGCTGACGTGAACAGAGTGCCCCATGGTGGTGGGGTTATGGTATGGGCAGGCATAATCTACGGACATTGAAACAATTGCATTTTGTCAATGGCAATTTGAATGCACTTAATAACATTCATCTGCCGCCATCACCTCATGTTTCAGCATGACTAATGCACAGCCCCATGTCACAGGATCTGTACGCAATTCCTGGAAGCTGAAAATGTCCCAGTTCTTCCATGGCCTGCATACTCACCAGACATGTCACCCATTGAGCATGTTTGGGATGCTCTGGATCAACGTGTAAGACAATGTCTTCCAGTTCCCGCCAGTATCCAGCAACTTCACACATCCATTGAAGAGGAGTGGGACAACATTCCACAGACCACAATCAACAGCCTGATCAACTCTATGCGATGGAGATGTCGCGCTGAATGACGAAATGGTGGTCACACCAGATACTGACTGGTTTTCTGATCTACGCCCCTACCTTTTATCTGTGACCAACAAATGCATATCTGTATTCCCAGTCATGTAAAATCCATAGATTAGGGCCTAATTAATTTATTTCAATTGACTTATTTTGTTATATGAACTGTAACTGAGTAAAATCTTTGAAATTGTTGCATGTTGCATCCGCGTTCTCTTTCTTCCTCGTTACGACAGACAATGAATCGCTGAACGAACAAACTCAGCAAAAAAAGAAACATCCCTTTTTCAGGACCGTCTTTGAAAGATAATTTGTAAAAAACAAATAACTTCACAGATCTTCATTGTGAAGGGTTTAAACATGGTTTCCCATGCTTTTAATGCAATTAAGGTCACAGTTATGAGAAGTTAGGACACTAAAGAGGCCTTTCTACTGACTCTAAAAAACCAAAAGAAAGATACCCAGGGTCCCTGCTCATCTGCGTGAACATGCCTTAGGCATGCTGCAAGGACACGAGGACTGCAGATATGGCCAGGGCAATAAATTGCAATGTCCTTACTGTGAGACGCCGAAGACTGCGCTACAGGGAGACAGGACGGACAGCTGATCGTCCTCGCAGTGGCAGACCACGTATAACGACACCTGCACAGAATTGGTACATCTGAACATCACACCTGCGGGACAGGTACAGGATGGCATCAACAACTGCCCGAGTTACACCAGGAACGCACAATCCCGCCGTCAGTGCCTGGACTATCCGCAATAGGCTGAGGCTGGACTGCAGGCTTGTAGGCCTGTTGTTAGGCAGGTCCTCACCAGACATCACCGGCAACAACGTTGCCTATGGGCACAAACCAGACAGGACTGGCAAAAAGTGCTCTTCACTGACGAGTCACAGTTCTGTCTCACAAGGGGTGATGGTCAGATTCGCATTTATCGTCAAAGGAATGAGTGCTACACCAAGGCCTGTACTCTGGAGCGGGATCGATTTGGAGGTGGAGGGTCCATCATGGTCTGGGGTGGTGTGTGACAGCATCATCGGACTACCTGCAATGACAAGCTCAATCTCAACGCTGTGCTTTGCAGGGTACCCTTCTTGCAGGCTCATCCTGACATGAACCTCCAGCATGACAATGACACCAGCCATACTGCTTGTTCTGTGCGCAATTTCATACAAGAAAGGAATGTCAGTGTTCTGCCATGGCCAGTGAAGAGCCCGGATCTCAATCCCATTGAGCACGTCCGGGACCTGTTGAATCGGAGGGTGAGGGCTAGGGCCACCCCCAGAAATGTCTGGGAACTTGCCAGTGCCTTGGTGGAAGAGTGGGGTAACATCTCACAGCAGGAACTGGCTAATCTGCTGCAGTCCATGAGGAGATGCACTGCAGTACTTAATGCAACTGGTGGCCACACCAGATGCTGAATGTTACTTTTGATTTTGACACCCTCCCCCATTTGTTCAGGAACACATTATTCCATTTGTTAGTCACATGTCTGGAAGTTGTTCAGTTTGTCTGTTGTTGAATCTTATGTTCATACAATTATGTACACATTAAGTTTGCTGAAAATAAACACAGTTTACAGTGAGAGGACGTTTCTTTTTTTGCTGAGTTTACATTACATTTAGACAAGTGAACTCTTAGTCACCGCTAGGCTACTCCTCCCGCACACACATACACACCTCCCTCTTATCTAAACCAGGCTAACAGGAGGTTACATCTCCTTTCATCTACAGATAAATCTGAATTATCACTGACAGCACTTCTGTCCACACTTAGCGGCATGCTAACGCTGTCACTGATGACGAGGCTGAGGTGTGTGTGTGCGGGTACATGCTCTGTATGGACACAATGTGAGAGAAATTAATGCATTTTCTTCTGTGTGTTTTGACTTTGTGTCGTGAGTGTTTTCATTGTGCTTATTTCTAAGTATCTATGATTAATTTAACCCTGTTTTTCCCGCCCTCCATCCCCTCCCCTCTGTTGTTTACAGGGAATTTGAAGAATGTGGTTTAAGAGCAGAGTCTCATGTTTCCAATCAGGGCCTCCTGGGGTAATGAACACACACACCAGGCTGATGAAGACCGTATGTTGGAGCTCCATCCTTTGCCAACGGGGAGGAGAGGGAGATGTTGGAGTGGGGGGGGGTGGAGCAGGAGAATTGTGGAAAAACATGACTTGAATGTTTCCAGGGGGATGTTTTATTGTAGGGGACGAGGAGGAGGGTAGGGTGCTGATGTTGCCGGTTTGCTGTTTCCGTTTTGTCTTTGTATAGTTTTTTTTTAAACTGTGGGGAGGAGATTCTGGTTTGACTAGCCATGGACCAGACTGAGGATATCTGCTCTAAAAATGGCTTCCAGGGCCCGTATTCCCAAAGGGTCTGAGTATGAATGCTGTACTCGGATCAGAATTTGAAGATGATTTTAGCCTTTTAGATCATAATGAATAAGATTGCATGGCCCAGAATTCCTACCTTGTTATATTTTGCTTCTAAATTTTCAGTTTAGAACCTGGGCTATGGGTGGGTTGTAATATTAGACTTAAATGTGTACATATTTAGGCGTGGGGAACATTTAGGATGGGCTATGTTAAGATTTGTGCTAAACAAGTAAAGCAGACATGTTGGGGGCTCGTGTTACCTCTTTAGCTGCTTCCCTGGTGCTGTATGTTCATGCCTCCCTGGGGTGAGTTTCCCAAAAACAAAGATAATCTTCAGCATTAAGATAATCGTACACCCCATATAGAGTATCCTGACAAGAACTTTGATGTTTTATGATCTTAGTGCTACAGATGATCTACACTACATGAGTGCAGTACTTTGAGAGCTTTATATGGGCATTTTTCTTAACTGAACAAAAATATAAGCGCAACTATTTCAAAGATTTTACTGAGATACAGTTCGCATAAGGAAATCAGTCAATTTAAATAAATTGGACCCTAATCTATGGATTTCACATGACTGAGCAGGGGCGCAGCCATGGGAGGGCATTGGCCCACCCTTCTTGGGAGCCTGGTCCACCCACTGGGGAGCCAGGCCCTGCCAATCAGAATGAGTTTTTCCCCACAAACTGGCTTTATTACAGACAGAAATAATCCTCAGTTTCATCAGCTGTCCGGTTGGCTGGTTTCAGACGCTGAATAAGTCTTATGTGGAGGTCCTGGGCTGGCATGGTTACAAGGTCTGCGGTTGTGATGCAGGTTGGCTGTACTGCCAAATTCTCTAAATTGACGGAGGCGGCTTATGGTAGAGAAATTAACATTCAATTCTCTGACAACAGCTCTGGTGGACATTCCTGCAGCCAGCATGCCAATTGCATGCTCCCTCAACTTGAGACATCTGTGGCATTGTTGCGTGACAAAACTGCACATTTTAGTGGCCTTTTATTTTCCCCAGCACAAGGTGAACCTGTGTAATGTTCATGCTGTTTAATTAGCTTCTTGATATGCCACACCTGTCAGGTGGATGGAATATTTTGGCTAAGTAGAAATGCTCAGTAACAGGGATGTAAACAAATTTGTATACAAAATCTGAGAGAAAAGCCTTTTTGTGCGTATGGATAATTTCTGGGACCTTTTATATCAGCTCATGAAACATGGGACCAACACATGTTTATTTTTGTTCAGTATATATTGTACAGACTGCGTGTTTTTAAGTGGCATGTCAATGATCTGATCTCTTGTCTAATGAAATCTTTTACGCGAAAGCATCGGGAAAATTTGATTTCAGTCCTGTTCAAACCGCATGTTTTACTTTCAACTGTAAGTACATTAGGAGTGTAGAACAGTTTTTTATAATTTAGCTTTTGGTTTCACAAAAGTACAACTTTTTTTTATGGTTCACCTTTGCCTTCTATATGGTGTAAATAACATTTTTTTTCTTTTACAAACTGATTAAAACATGAGCTTCAATCACATCCAGTATAGGAAACTCACCAAATGTAGGTCTGTGTCCCAAATGACACTGTTCGCTATAGTGCACTACTTGTACTTTTGACTGGAGCCCTATGGGAATATAGTGCCATTTTGGATGCTGCCTAGAGGTGGGGAATCAAAGTGGGTTCCATGTGTGGAACAGAAGTTCTGTGTGATCTTTATGGATTTCATTTAAACATTATGACCACAACCAGAACACACACACAGAGTACGCACACTCACCGACAAACACACACACACTTTATGGATTCTGTGGTCAGAGTTGTGGTTTTCCTCCGAGTGCATGTGAAACTCATTAGTCTGTTTATGGGTTCGGAGGAAAGACGAAACTGATTGAAACTCCTATCTTGTAAACAGCTCTGTGACAGCCTATTGCGCAAAGACTCAGTAAAAAGTATGAATTTAGACAGAGTAGGGTAGTTCTGTCTTCCACCTCCTCCCCCAAACTCCCCATATGACATTGCATGGAGACCAGAACAAGACAACTTCAGGGGCTAGGGAGCTGGATTCCCAAAAATATTTTAAGACATACTGTTTCTCTATTTAAAACATTGATAATTCCTCAGATTTCCTAAAGACAATTTTGAACATTTGGCATAGAGCTGTTGCATGGCATATCACTTTATTTTTGGATTGGCAATATGGCCAAATTATCAGTCCTTTGCCAACCAAAAATGCAGAAACCGATAAGTGGTCAGGTGGTGATGACAATTCGTTAGTAGGCGAAGGATGAGTGTCCTTCCCTCCTTGATAGCCACCTTTCATCAAGTTGTCATTTTTGTAAGAGTTTTGAAATCTGCCACACCCCCTTTTGATTTAGCTTCTTTTTTGTTGTTGGGAAAAGCATACACACGTTTAAAAACAATATGGCACTTATTGTGCCTTTGAAATGTCCTACACAACTAATTTAATTAGTCTTTAATCACTTTTCACTTATTTTGGGCTCCACCACTGTAAATGTAATTCAACAGATGAAGCGCGGGCATGTCTAGAAGGGATGCCGCTAATGTGAAAGTGATGTCAGTTTACATATTCAAGTCAAGTCGGAAATAATTTTAGCTAACCCTAACACTTTTCCTAACCTACTACCTTAATTATCCTAACCAGCTGCTTAAGTTTTGCTGACTTAGGGAAAGGGAGGCAAGAGAGGGCAAAGTAAAGAGGACGCAGGAGTTGCGCAAATCCAATTGAGAAAAGGCATGGCTTCCATACATTAACCATACACATCCTATCTGCTTGACAGCTTCACTAAAGAAACTCAGAGCCTTGTGTATAGATAAGAACGTTTACTCTCCTCCCCAGCCTGAAATCAAACTCCCAACTCTATTCATGCTGTTGAATAGCACACCTGCCTGCCATGTCCTGTATGACGACTAGACTGACTGCATCAGGCCTTCCCAACGACATTTTATGCAAAACATAATGTTTCCCTCCATAGGATGTCATCATTTGATTTGAATACGACATTAGTTGACCTTTTTAGATTATGAAATGTTTTGTCATAAGATAAGTGTTTGCTTTAGGGTTCAGTCTATTATATAACTAGGCTTGCAAAAAAAAATGTATCAAAGGAGAGTTGTTGAACATTACAAGCTGACGTTAATTTGCGTTTATGTGGGACGGTCTGTTTTTACCCGTTTTTTTTAAGTTTTACATTCAAGAGGGAAATTGAAAACCGTTCGTCTCATTTGCATAACGTTTTCTCACTGGGGAGAAAGAGGACTCCCCGTATTTCCATACATCATGCTCGAGCCTCATCTACATGAGAACTGTCCCCGCGCACTGACGGGACTTGACCACAATAAAGACAGATGCTCGCAAGCCTTTATGTGGTTAACTGAAAAGGAATTAAGGCGCGTGGTGTTTTAAAAGAAGGTGCATTGGCATGTTTTCTTTTCTCTCTCTGACAATATTGAGACGAATTGTTAAAAATCAATGCATGAATGAACAGAGGATCTGAAAAAGGGCTGTTATCAATGGGTCTGGGTTGATAGGACAACCTCGAATTTTGGGAAATGTTTAGGTCTGTCATTTCACGACATGAGTTATTTGACCTATAGTTGTAACAGAGGACTTTAAAATATTAAATAGGCCTACCTAATTGATGACAGCATCCACGGTGTCTGTCTACGTAGGCTAGTGCGAGTGTGTTGGCCCACACTGTTTTTCATTTTGGTGTCACATTTTATGTTGTGCAAATCATCAGTTATTGTTTCAAGTGCATTGAGGGGTGTTGGGGCTATGCGTTCCCTCATGAATGATAATCAGTGAGATGGCTGTTGAGAATAGAATAGAACACTATTTGATCTGTGATTGTAGAGAAAGGCGCTCGCTCTTGAGAATAAAGAACATCTGCCTCAGTTGAGCGCTTTCATGACGGGCACACGGAAACTATGGAAACTGGATCACTAAGGTACTGGAATTAACCGAACTGTTTGTTGGGCGATAGCCCTTGTGCGTCTGTCCGATTCTCTTCATACTCTTGGCCGGGATTTTGATGCTGTCCAGCCACAAACGCACTTCGCCCGCCGCTTCTTGAGGGTCGAGTGTGTGTGCGAGTGAGTGAGTGAGCGAATGAATAATCCTTTAGATTCAGTAACAACACCATCGAGGGAACTCTGCCCGACTCGTCCAGTCTAGAGAGAAATTGAGAGTGAAGGCGAGACGCTGCACGGGGACAATGTCCTGATCCACAACCGATTACTTTATGGCTACAGTTTAACAGGACCTAACGGATGACTTGCTAAATATAGACAACTATTAACAAACGTTTTAGTTGATGACAAAACATTTACTTGCTGGTGTGGTTTTGCGAGTTGATTTTGGGTTCATTAGACATCTCACCAATCCTCTCCACACACGGATCTTCTCTGCTGTGCTGAACGTTTTTTCTAAAAGGTTTGTTCTTGGTTGCTTGTATACATTTTCTGTTAATGCTATTTGTAAGTTATGCGTTAGGCTAATGTTTATTTGACATTGCCCATGGTTTGCTTTACTATTTGTTTTCTTTCGCAGAGCAATAAGGCAGAGTGTGTACTTGTATTCGCCAAACACTTGTTTTTTAAAATGTTTTTCCAGTTTCCCGATCTGCATTCTGAAGTTTGCCTACACCCTGAAATGAAATACATTTTACGCGCTATTTGAACGATTTATGACACTACTCAATAACATTCATCTCCTAAAAGCCTGCTTTTGAATAAGCTATTTAGTCAATTTGACCAAATTTGCAAATAGGGTCAAAAAAGATTTGTCTCAAACATGAGTTAGCCTATATGTGTTATGCAAAGTAGGCTGGCATTTTGTAGGGCGATTAAATATCCTTTCTGCGTTGTTTCCTCCACCCCATAGTTAAATGTGTTGATTCAATTAAAACAAGTGGCCATGCTAAGCCTCAGCATATGGTGAAGGTGTGTGTGCGCAGATAGACGTTTCAATTTGTTCGTCACGCATGGTAATTGACACCGCCGTTGTTGGGAGAGATGAGACGCATTTTATTCCCTTTTCTGGTCTGACCCTCAAGTCCACCGGTATGATTAACCATATTACTGAAAACCTGTTCCAAGTGACTTCTATAGTGATTGTCTGACATAATGTGCTTAGTTTATATAGGCTAAATATACTAGCCTTGCTAATTGACTAAGGTAAGCTATTCAATCAACAGTTTGTCTTCTTGGCAATAGGTTTCAATGAAGCAGTTTAGTGAGACACATACCACTTCAATAGGCTCTGTTGGAATACTTTCAAAACGCATTCTCCTTCCTTGAGGAAGGCATAATCACGGATATAAATGGAAGGATATTTGACAGTGGTTTAAAGTACTTAAGTAAAAATACTTTAAAGTACTGCTTAAGTAGTTTTTTGGGGTGTCTTTACTATTTAGAATTTGTACAACTTTTACTGCTCTACATTCCTCAAGAAAAGAATGTACTTTTTACTCCATACATTTTCCCTGTCACCCAGAAGTACTTGTTACATTTTGACAGAAATGGTCAAATTCGCACACTTATCTAGAGAACATCCCTGGTCATCCCTACTGCCTCTGATCTGGCAGACTCACTAAACACAAATGCTTTGTTGAAGTGTTCCCCTGGCTATCCGCCAATAAAAAAAGACTACATTGTGCCGTCTGGTTTACAACCAAATACTTTGACTTTTACACCAGTAGTATTTTACTGGGTAAACTTTCACTTTTACTTCAGCCATTTTCTATTAAGGTATCTTTTTACTTTTACTCAAGTATGACAATTGGGTACTTGTTCCACCACTGATATTTGAACATGGCCCAGTGTCTCTCCTTCCTCCCATCGGTCTGTCTTTCTTCTCGTCAGCATCATCAGTGTAATAGAAAGCTGTTGTGTTAAGGAACCATGTGCAGTCAGTCTGCCTCTGACAGTAATCATCCAATGAATAATGAACACAAAGGACCAGAGAACACACACAAAGTGGTGAATACCAAACAGCTGTCAATGGCAGGCCACAGAAGATGACGGGTGTGTGTGTGTTCTATAGGCCTAGTGCAGCTGCATGCATGCCTGTAGCAATTATCCTCTCCCTAAATATGGGCTGGGGCAGGAAGGGGGTTGGATGAGTGTGTGTCTCAGGAAGGGGGTTCCAGTAGATCAGCACATACAATTAAGCGATTAACTGCCTAAAATGACAGCCTCATGACTGGACGTGTGTGTCCCTCTTTCACGCAAACATGCACGCACCCACATACACACTCCTTTTCTTAGGGCGATATGTATGTATGTTATCATGTGACTCAGACCTCAATGGGTCTGTTGTCCTTTAACACTATTATGAACCCCAGACAGTCAGTCAGTCCCCTCTCTCTGAGCCTATGGTATTTTCATGGTTAATTTACTTAATTGACTTAGTCTGTATCCCAAGTTCCCAAACCTTGGTTGGTTCTGGTCAAAAGTAGTGCACTATAAAGGGAATAGGGTGCCATTTGGGATACAGACTTTCTCTTTGCAATGTAAAAAGCAACAAAAAAAATGGTTTTGTTTGTTTGTGTGACCCACCAATTAAATTAGACAATGATTTTTAGCCGGGACACAGTCTCCAGTCTCAATTTAGCGGGTAGCCTAGTAAAACAATTGACTTCAGGCTGTTAAAGCAAAGAAAATGAATCTTATCATCACTCTGTGATCCAGCCGCTATGATGTCATATCTCTTATCAGAACCTTGTATGTTTTTAGTACTCTCTGTTATCTCTTCCGCCTTGTGTAGTGTCCCTGTTTGATGACGTCATCGTAACATCTTTTCCTCATTCCCAGGCATCCCCAGGTGATGACCTCACTACTGTTCTCCAGCCCCACCCACGTTGTCATGAAGGACCGCGAGCTGCCGTCATCCTCCCTCACCCTCCTCCACTACACCGGGACGGCAGTGCCTGTCAAGACACCCGGGGGTGGCCCCTTACCCTCCTCCTCCACCACCCTCCACACCTCCACCTCTCCATCCCTCTCCAAACCTCCGCCATTCTGCCTGCAGACCCTCCAGACCGGCCCTCACCTCCTCGCCAGCATGCAGCTCCAGAAACTCAACTCCCACTACCAGAGTCTGGCTGGAGGTATAAGTGGCGGCGTAGCCTCTGGGCCCACGTCAGGACCTCAGAGGGGGTTTGGGGCCTCAACGCTGGGCTCGGCGGGGCAGCTGGTGGGGGGTACCCCTGGAGGTGTTGGAGGTAGGAATCAGGGCTGTGGGGGGATTATTGACTCTGACCCGGTGGACGAGGAGGTTCTGATGTCGTTGGTCGTAGAGCTGGGGTTGGACCAGGCTAACGAGCTACCTGAACTCTGGCTAGGACAGAACGAGTTTGACTTCATAGCGGATGTACCTGCCGGATGCTGACCCACCCAAATGGAGGGATGAAAGGAGGAGATTTGTGCTTTCTCATTATTTCCTTTTCATTACTCTCTAGGTTGGATTGACATAAACTCTAATGTCCCGGCTGGGTGCTCACCCAAACACACGAAATTAGACATTTTTGGGGGGTCACCCTCTGTTTTTCTCTAAAGGACAAGTTATGGACACAACCTGACCCAAAAAGAGCATGCTGTTCTCTTGTTTTTCCTCTGTATCCCGTTCTAAATTTAAAGGAGAAAGGATAGACACAGGGTCTAATGTTTTTGTGTGTCTCACAGAAAATACTATGTTACTGAGGGAACCTGAGCCTCGGGCCTGTCTGTCAATTTCACTCTACTTCCCAAGGGCCCCCTACACACACACTGGCAGAAGGAGGGATGGATGGTATTACGATCCGGTAATGGAAGTAGCAGCCGTGAAACAGGCACTTGTCACTTATTCAGTTACCCCAACATTCAGGAGAGTTCAGCGGGTTTGATGGAACACCAGGGTGTGTGTGTGTGTGTGTGTGTGTGTGTGTGTGTGTGATATTATTCAGGTCCCTGTGACATAAGACAGACATGACAGGAGGCATCAGAAGCCTGTGTAGTCTCGGTGGACCGGTGTAACCTGACCTGTATGGTGCTGTCAGTGTCTGTATCTAAATAAATGAATGAGTCTTAACGTCCGTGGTCTTCGTGTACCTGGTAACTCTGTAGGTGAAATGAATCATAGTTCCTGCCCCATCATTCTCTCTGTCTATTATAAGTCTCTTCATCAGTCCCCCCCCTCCATCTCTGTCCCCTGTGGTCCTAGAGCCAAGACGCTCCATTACTACTTACTCTGCTGTTGTACCATCAATGTGTATGTCCAAAATGGCACCCAATTCCCTATATAGCACACTACTTTTGACCAGGGCCCTGAGGGTTACAGGTAATGAGGTGGTTAAAGAAGGGTGACTTTTAAAAAATCAAAAATATTGTATTTTTTTGGAGGGGGGTTGACTTGTGAGAGCTGAAGGCTAATTAATTATAAACTAATGATTGCGTAAATTAATATTTTTTTGATCAGTACCTGTTCAGAAGACTACAGAAACAAGATTACCTCTTAATAAAGAGGAAACGTTCCAATTGACTAAGTTCCCATGTTCCAAGTGTGAGTCACTTGGCATCATCATGCTCCTTTCACCATGTGAGACGTTGGTGTTTTTACCTTTTCGAGTTAGTCAGTCAGTAGGCCGACAGTAGACCAAAGCAGGAGTAGGCTACATATCTAAACAGGGTCCTTATTGTTTTGTAGTTTTAGTTGCTGGATCACTTGATCGTAAGAGAGCACGAGTGTGTGTGTGACTGTTTGCATGGGAAAGTATTCCTGTAAGTTTCCCTTTAAGTTTTGACTCCACGGAAATGCAAGATAACTACACCAACTTATTTCCTAATCAGAAACCCTTTGAGCTTCCAGACTAGCAAGAACATTTACTTTTCATTAAATGTTTGTTTTACTTTCCTTATGACATTTCAGATATTTTTGTGGTCATTTTCTTTTTGTTTTAGCTTGAGAAACACTTCTTGCTATTAATTTTGTAAAGGAAAAAGAAAATGTTGGAGAAAAAAAATGAATCACTACTGCACTGATTGTATGGTCCTAAGTTTCTCTCTTTAAATCACACCTTTTTTTTTATAAATTGAGGCCTTATTTTAGAAAGGGAGAGGGACCTATTTCTTTTTATCTCTCTTTTCTTTTTCTTTTTGAAATGACAGATGGAATCATAACTGATGTTGATTTTTGTTTTAGCACTTTCTCCGTTTGCATCTCATTTGTATCTTTATGAAAATATGTACTAGATCATATTTAAATGCTTGTATTTTTGTTACTTCACTGCATTTGGGGTGGAAAATAAAGAATACCAACCTGAATCGTATTTGTCATTACGCCGAACAGATGCAACATGTGTACATATTATTTTCGTAAATTCATTCATAAACTCTTGATTGCTGAGAACTGTTAACATTTTATAACATGTCGCCATCTAGTGGTGACTTCTCAAATCAACAGGTCACGCAAGTCCTATAATGAAAGGAAAATGGGCTGTTGGCCTATACAGAAACAGAACAGAATATTCGTAGGCATGATTTTTAGAAAGATTTGTCAAACATATAAAAACACACCATTGATAGGCTACAACAGACACACTGTTGCATGTTTATTGAGGGCCAGGGGTCAAGCATAATGCGGTGCCTTTGTGTTAGTCCTTAACTTCTGTAACTATGAGAAGATAAATAGAGCATACACTTAAAGCATATGAAAGCAAGCTGCCAGAAAGAAGAACGTCACTAGTGACATTTGTCATGGGAATTGGGAACACATGCGCCTCAGAACAGCTTTATTATCTCGCGCCGCATAAACTGAAGGGCCCGCTGGCATTTCCTGAGAGATATGGACAATTTACATTTGAGAGGCTCGGGGAAGACAAAAACACATAGGCTACAGTACATATATATATATATATATATATTTATTAGGATGAAGACATGTAGGCTAGACTTGCGAATCAGTATATTCATTTTATGAAAATAAGTTAACCTGTATGTGCGTTGCTTAGGCATATTACAATTTGAGAATATAGTAATGAATCTAGGGAGTGGGAAGCAGATCTCTGGCGTGTTAGGCAAACATCCTACACATCACGCCAATAGTGTTAATACACTTGGTGAGAATTGTAACATGGCTCATATTGCGAGGATCGCTACACTGCCATTCATTCGAAATATATAAAACATTTACAATTATATAAGAATCAGTGAGAGCCATATTAGTATTTGTACCATTCAATACAATTACTGACGTATGTGTACCTGGCCTGCTAAAATAACCATCTTCCGTATTTCTAACAAGTTCAAGGAACATCCAATTGCAGTTACTCTCCGCGACACTAGAGAGCGGACCATATAAACTCCGCTCTGTTTGTCCCTCGTCAGCACAATACTCGGTCTTATTTTCTAAGGCCTGAAAGTGGGAGGTCCTTTTCCCCGCAGACTCCAACATGGTGAGCTGTGTTTCCGAACGATTCTCGCCAGAATCATCGTCAAACATCACTTTTTCTGAATATAATATCCCACATATAACTGTGATAATTTGAAAGGACAAACATTTGGTGATGGCTCGTCCCTGTATTGAAATAAGGACTTAAGTTTTGGTCTATGAAACGATATTCGAAAAAACTAATTATTTCAGCATCGGCTAGCTAGCGAGTGTCAATTCTGCCCATTTGAACCAAATGTTTCTGTTACCAATACTTTTACGTTCAAAAGTATTTCAAAAGTGTTTACCTGAGCACAAACTTTTTGCAGAGAGAATTGGGTCAACATAAACCCTGTTGTGTTTTTATCGAGTAGGCCACGGTCGGAATTGTCATTCAAGGACCGTGTAGGAAATGATTATATTGTACGCCGAACTCTACTTGCCAGACAGGTCGCATGGTGTTTCGAATGAAACTGAGTTGTCTGTTGTTAGGCTGGAAGTTTAACTACATTAGTTGGGTTGACAAGTTATTTTTCTGGTTGCTAGGCACGAGGACCGAAGAAGCACCTGAAGCGCGTTGCAGCGCCCAAGCATTGGATGCTTGACAAGCTCACCGGAGTGTTCGTAAGTACATGCAACTTCATACCTAAATTATTAAACCAATGTTGTACAATGTTACTTGTTAGTTGCAGACTAGCATGCCGATTATTAGCTAAATTGATGGGCATAACTATGGCCGCGTCGCATAGAAACGACTAGTTCCTGCAAAGATGTTGGGAAATGCAAGATGTCAAGAAGCTAAAATGGTGGGGTGACTTAACTCTCCACTCGGTGCATAACGTTGATTGTAGTCTTTCTGAATAACCACCTGCAACTGAACAGACATTTATAAGACACACAAAGAAAGTATAGGCAATAACATGTTTGTTGAAAATTACTTGACACATTGCTGTTTTAATGCATAGTTATGTCTTCCTGTGTATACTTGTCTGCTGAACCAACGTGGTCTATAACTGTCATTGTTTACTGCTCATATAGTAGTTAAAATAGCACACCCAATTTTATCTATGTAGGCGCCTCGTCCCTCCACCGGTCCCCACAAGCTGAGGGAGTGCCTGCCCCTCATCATCTTCCTCAGGAACCGTCTGAAGTACGCCCTGACCGGAGACGAGGTCAAAAAGATTTGCATGCAGAGGTTCATCAAGATCGATGGCAAGGTCCGCACCGACATCACCTACCCCACTGGCTTCATGGGTGAGTTGGGTTTAATGAGTGAGGAAGGGAAGGGGTGAGTATGTTCTGCGGAAGGGAGAGGAGTATAGTTTGCAGTGATGTGACCTTCACTATTGACTTCATAGGGGAGAGGGGTGGAAGATGATAGGTGTGGGTGAAGGGTAATGAGAATGAAGTGAAGGACTGGAGGGAAGAAGGGGGAGGGTACTGTTCCACTCATTTCACCTAGCCCGTGACTAGAGCTGGAAATAAGAGCAATGAAGACAATATTTGGTTTTGATCAATGAGCTGAAAAAAATCTCACCAATACCTCTAAGAAGTTCTGAGCTCTAACTTAAAGTAGGGATGCATTTTGTAGTATTTGAGCAGGTTATATGACGTGTATCTCCTCGTTGCTGTGAAATTGCATATGTAAATGTTTCTCGTTGTGCGTCCGTACCAGTCTAAGGATGGGATGTTGTTGTGATGAGCATATCACATTGGATGCAAGGCACTAAACTGACCAAAGACTTCTTCTTTAAATATCTAAAGAGTTTTGCACTTAGCCTAATTTGGTAGATGGCATGCTTAGTGTTTGGAGTGAGTTTCATTTAGTTGTAGCTAGTCTGGGCTTTGGTGGTGTCTTGATCACGCTGTCAAATTATTCTTCACTTGTTTTCTCATTTGGTCTTCATGGCTTCTGGTTAGATATGTGCACAACACACCTCACATCAGATGGAGGGACATCTGTGGACCCACTTAAAGGAATTTAATCTCTTTTTGGATCTTCACCCATATCCTCCTAGGTGCTCAAGCAAACTTGTGCACACACCAGTAGACATTCACTCTCATATTCACACGGTTTCTCAGGCACACATCTTCACATGTACCCCATTAGACTTTCATGCACACACCATCTTGCACGCACACACTTCTGTACGACTTTTCCTGCCAAGAGAGCTATGATGGTGTTGTGATTCATTTCCCGGGCTAGGTGAAACCTCACATTATGTAAATGCAGACCATGTAACACATCTCCTTTAAGGCTAGCTCACACACTGCTGTTAGAACATACACTGGGATGTTAGGCGAGCCATCTAATGTACAATGGAGTGGATTAGTCAATGGACCATGCCCTCCCGCATTGGTGCACCACAAGGCTAGATCACATGCTTTGATGGAAAAACGGTGTGAGATGTTTTCCTCTGATACACAATTGAGCCTAGAGGATTTGTATAGTGCCCCTCTAGTAGTCTGATATTTTGCCTAGCTTGCTGGTGTACAATGGAATGGGTTGTGTTGTGCTTTTTGTTAGTATCTGACCTGGGTGGTAGATGGGTCAGTAACCAAAAGGTTGCTGGTTCGAATCCCGAGCCGACACGGTGAAAAGGGAACTTGACCTTAATTGCTCTGTTGATAATGGCACACCCTGGCCATGACCCCACTCGCAGGAGTGATATATGCAAAAACAAATTTCCAATTCACCTGTATTAATACACACTTGTACCTGTGTGAAATACGACGAATGTAAGCACCAACCTAATTATTACTATTATGAACGGACTAAATATTGTTGGGTTGACTTTCATTCAGTTGGTTTGACTCTCATTCTAACTACTGGTATCTGAAATGCGCAGTGTCATTTTGTTCCCAGTTATGAGAATTTGATCATGACTGACTTTATTGAATTTGGTCTGATGCGTCCTATTTTGGTGTTGGCCTGTTCTGGATTTGATCATTGATATGAATGCGTGATGTCTGTCTGTAGATGTGATCAGCATTGAGAAAACTGGAGAGCATTTCCGTCTGATCTATGACGTGAAGGGACGTTTCACTGTTCACCGCATCACCGCTGAGGAGGCCCAGGTATGCCAAGTTGTCACACATGGTCTAGTTATTCACAGCTCAAGCCTATCTTTTTAAACCAAGCAGTACAAGTACAATATGATCTTCTGTATGGAGGGAGCAATGAAGACAGTCTTTGGTTTTGATCAACGAGCTGAAAAAACCCTCACCAATACCTCTAAGAAGTTCTGAGCTCCAACCAACAGAATTGGATGAATCCTAATGTGAAAGGGTTACAAATTCAACCTTTTGTGTAAATGCCTGTCTGGCCTTGTTTTATTTGGAGTAGTTATGCCTGTTTATCACATTAGGATTTAGACTTCAAAACCAAGTGGGTAATCCATTTTTTAAAGTCATATCTTACATTTTACGTGTCAGCAGTAAAATGTTTTTGTACTATCAGCAGTTGACTAATGAAACATTCTTGTGGACTTTCCCTTTTAATTAAGCATTTCCACTTCCGAGTCTAGGTTTGGGAAGCCCTGCCATAATAATCACTCACTCTCCCCCTCTGCTTCCCTCTAGTACAAACTGTGCAAGGTGAAGAAGAACCTCATCGGCACCAAAGGAGTCCCCCACCTGGTGACCCACGACGCACGCACCATCCGCTACCCCGACCCCCTCATCAAGGTCAACGACACAGTCCGCATCGACCTCGCCACCGGCAAGATCACAGAACACATCAAGTTCGACACAGGTAACATCACGGTTAAAAATATATACTTTTAAAGTGATTGCAAGGGAAATGTATACATGTGGGGAAAGGGGTCTTTAAGGTTTGCCTGATCGATTTTTGAAGTGTTACATATCAAATCTATTAAGTGTGCAGAGTGGTAGTAATGTCTGGCTTGTCTCGAATTTAGTCAAATTGAAAAATTATTATAAAAGCAGGATAAGTTACAGTGCAGCTTGTTCAGTGCTGCACACATCAACTAGTTTCCTACTATCCCTGTCTATCTTGCATCCCACGGCTGGCAGGGACCGTTGATCTCAGACACTGTTACACGGGCAGAGTAACTAAATTAAGATTTTGTGTAGTCTTGCTTATCCCATGGTAGAGGGGTTACATTTTCTTCAATGGTGAATGTAGAACTGGATTGTTGACTCATTTTGACACTTTGTAGGAAAAATAAATTGTGAAAAATGGTGGTCTGTTCATACAGACCCTTGGGTCCACTAAGCACCATCTTTGAAACATTTTGCAGACTTGACTGATGCAAAGCAAAAATACTACCCAATCAAATTTGGCATACTTTTGAAGTACCGTCTTTACCCTCATCGCTCTCTCCCCTTTTGTCTCCCCTCTTTTCCCTGTAGGTAACCTGTGCATGGTGACCGGTGGTGCCAATTTGGGGCGTATTGGTATCATCACCAACAGGGAGAGGCATCCCGGCTCGTTTGACGTTGTGCACGTCAAGGATAGCGCTGGAAACATCTTCGCCACCAGGCTTGGAAACATCTTCATCATTGGCAAGGTAAGTAGAGAAGACTCATACATGCGCACTCAAACACATACCTGCTCATCCCCTCCATTTCTTGACACTCATGTAGTTGCTCAGTACTCATGTGTGATTGTACGGAGGTAGAACAAAGCCAATGCTATGTCTTCGGTACCAGCGTGTTATAGTCTGCTGGTTCTATCCTCAATCGCTGGCACACTTGACAATGATGAACAGTAGCTTTACCAACCATCCCAAAACGACACTACTTCAGATTTGATAGGAAGTATGTTCTATAGACAGACCCGTTCAAGGGACAGTTCATCCAAATTACACAATTGGTTCTTACCATGTAAGCAGTCTATGGACAAGTTATGACAGCAATCCATGCTTTGGTTTAGTTTCTACATGCTAATGTTTCAGCATTTGTGGCACAAATCCCATTTAATGTTAGCATTTTTGCCACCTTTTCAAATCATCTTTAAGTGACTTTGAGCTTCACAATACATTTTAGATCAATGGTCTCCAACCTTTCCTGGCATGAGAGCTCCTTTAAAAAATGAAACATGTTGAGTGTTGTTGTTTCCTAGTTTTCAAGTGGCCATGTTCTCTTCCCTGTGTCTGTAATATACTGTGAGCTACTCTTAGGTGGGCTATGAGCTCGCGATCGACCTGTTGGAGACCCATGCTTTTAGATATTGCCAGATAATTTAGACATGATAAGCGAAAAATGCTAATATCGGTCCTGCTAGCATTTGGAAACTGCCATGACAACTAAACCAAAGCATGGATCGCAGTCATACCTTTTCCATAGACTGCTGACAGGGTAAGAAAATATGTCATTTGGGTGAACTATTCGTTTAACACAAGTAAATACTACAGCCTGATCAATTTATCAGTCCCAAGCGTTATAGGCAGGTTTTGGTTGTTTTTCATTTTAATCTCCTCTCCAATTTTCGATCTTGTCTCATCGCTGCAACTCCAACAAGCTCGGGAGAGGTGAAGGTCAAGTCATGCGTCCCCTAAAACATGACCCGCCTACTCATGCTCTTAACACTCGCCAGCTTAACCCGGAAGCCAGCCCCACCAATGTGTTGGAGGAAACACGGTTCAGCTCGTGACCGGGGTCAGCCCACCGGCACCCACTTGCCACAAGGAGTTGCTATAGCACCATGAGCCAATTTAAGCCCTTACCGGTCTAACCCGGACGGCGCTGGGCCAATTGTGTGCTGTGCTATGGGACTCCCACAGCCCGAGAAATTAACCCGGGTCTGTAGTAATAACTCTAGCACTGCATGCGATGCATTGCCTTAGACCGCTGTGCCACTCGCGAGGATGGTTTAGGTCTTTTTAGACTAACATCAGTATTTGTTACAACTAAGATGAAAGGTTCCTTTTTCCTAAGAACCAGCGTTCACTTTAAATTGCATCTTGTCCACTTACTTTTGACCACTTCCTGTGCCATGTTTGTAGATTCCCTCTTTACCGGCATTCTTTTGTAATAATCTTACGTTTACTCTCCCTCCCCCATCTCCAGGGCAACAAGCCGTGGGTGTCCCTGCCCCGTGGAAAGGGTATTCGTCTCACAATCGCTGAGGAGAGAGACAAGAGAATCGCTGCCAAGGCCGGCAGCAGCTAAGTCCTATATGTAGGTCTAGGCATCCTGGCTTTTAAATAAAAACAATGTTATTTACAACAAAATCTAACTGCTGACTTGACTATTGTTTTCCATGTTGATGTTTAGTGAATTATTGGGGTTGTAAATTATTTGAAAGGGAAATGTATTTTGTCAACTAGTGAGAGGTGGGTGGGTATTTTGTTACAATTAGGCCTGTTATTTACACAGGCTAGTGCTTATATGATAATCTCACTGAACATTACAGTATGTGCTAAGCATGTTGTGATAATTGTCATTTAACACTATTCACTTAAACTAGTATTCAGGTCATTGTGTATATTGGCACTCAGTCTTCTATGAACATTGTCATGCACTGGAAGGTGTGGTTTGGATGATGTGGTATGTTATTGCTGCTGGTCATTTGGGGGATGTCTTCCAGTTTTCACCTTGCAGAAGACCATGGAGAAGAGGGCTGCAAGCAGCAATGGTAGGGTTCAAGCTACGGCCCCACAGTGCCACCATCAGGACACATTGCCCTAGGGCACGCTACACAACAAAAATGTAAACGCCACAATTTAAAAGATCATACTGCGTTAATTAATATAAAGAAACTGCTCAATTGAAAGAGGTATATTAGGGCCTAACCTATGGATTTCACATACGTTAAAGAAGTAGGGGTCGTGGATCAGAAAACCAGTTGGTATCTGGTGTTGCCGTCTGCCTCATACTGCACAACACGTCTCCTTCATATAGTTGATCAAATTGTTGATTGTAGCCTGGAATGTTGACCCACTCAAATTGCTGGATATTTGGCCGGAACTAGAACGCTGTTGTGCGCGTCAATCCAGAGCATCCCAAACATGCTCAATGGGTGACATGTCTGAGTTTGCAGGTCATGGAAGAACTAGGGACAGTTTCAGCTTTCAGGAATGAGTACAGATCCTTGCGACATGAGGCTGCGCACTATGTTGAAACATGAGGTGATGGTGGCGGATGAATGCTGCAACAATGCCCCGGAGGGTCTCGTTACCTTTCTCTGTACATTTAAATTACCATCAATAAAATGTGATTGTGTTTGTTGTCTGTAGCTTATGGGGGCACTCTGTTCACAACCTTGACATGTCCACACAATGCCATCTGCCCGGTACAGTTGGAACCGGAATTCATCTGTGAAGAGCGCACTTCTCCAGTGGCCATCGAAGGTGAGCAGTTGACCCTGGTGAGGACGATGAACTTTGGTGAGATGGTTTCTGCCGGTTCAGATATTTTTCAGATGAACAAACCTGTAGTTACTTCAGCTGTGCCTTAGTGCCTGGTCTCCAACTATCTCCCAGCTGAAGAAGCCAAATGTGGAGGTCCTGGGCTGGTGTGGTTACACGTGGTCTGCGGTTGTGAGGCAGGATGGACGTACTGCCAAATTCTCTAAAAGGACATTGCAGGCGGCTTATGGTAGTCACAATTAACATTCAATTCTCTGGAAAGAGCTCTTGGATATTCCTGCAGGCAGCATGCCAAATTAACGCTCCCACAAATCTTGAAATGGCTGTGGTGTTGTGTGACAACTGCACATTTTAGAGTGGACTTTTGTCCCCAGCACAAGGTCCATCTGTGTAATGATCATGCTACACCTGTCAGGTGGACGGATTACCTTGGCGAAGGAGAAATGCACACTAATGGGGATAGAAATAAACTTTTTGTGTGCATGGATCATTTCTCAGGAACTTTTATTTCAGCTCATAAAACATGGGACCAATACTTCACATGTTGCTAAAAATCGAACAGATTGAGCGATATGCTTTGATGTATTATGGACCCTTTTAACCCTAAGTGTCAATAAATACATTTTGACCCCAACTGGTCAAAAATGTCCACGTCCAAATATTCTTTTGATCCTTCTGTAATTTTAGGAGTTTGTCAAGCAACTACTTACTGGACAAAAAAACATATACCATGACTTCTGTGTTAATATGGAAGAATAAAAAAATGATCTCTTGTATACTTAACTGAAAATGTAGACAATAGTAAACGTGATAAAAGCACCAAATTTGGCACCCTTACACTTTTCTTAAATGGGCAGTGTGTTAATGTTTTTTTAAATTATATGTCCACACTACAGCATCGAAATAACACTGAAATAATGAAAATGATAATGCCCTTTTTGTGTAAGAACTGGAATTTCAGCCTGTTCAGGAGTTTCTGAGCCAGATCATGACTTCACCATCTGATTTGATTATAATAGGCCAGTGACTGTTCATCTTGGTAAGGGGGTGGGCTCTAGACCATCCTATCAGCCAATCAAGGCTGTGTATGTACATTTATTTCCTAACTCCCACACAATCAGACCGCATTTCAATGTTCAAAGGAGGCTCAGGGAAATGAATGGTAAAATAAAAAGGGAGTTTTTTTCATTAGCTCACCAAAAATGTCAACATTGCAGAACCAATTATTTGTTTTTTTTAACTGTTTTTGTTGTTGAATTTTACCCCTTTTTTTCTCCCCAATTTCGTGGTATCTTGTCTCATCGCTACAACTCCCGTACGGGCTCGGGAGAGACGAAAGTTGAAAGTCATGCGTCCTCCGATACACAACCCAACCAAGCTTCTTAACACAGGGCATCCAACCAGGAAGCCAGCCGCACCAATGTGTCCGAGGAAACACCGTGCACCTGGCAGCCTTGGTTAGCGTGCACTGCGCCCGGCACGCCACAGGAGTCGCTGGTGCGCGATGAGACAAGGTGTTTATTTACATAGTGAATCCAGAAGAAAAACAACAATACTGCCATCCAAAGTATCCATTATGGGACAGCTCAAAACAATGCTGCTGCATCAACAGCTCAATCCAGAATTTTCCCCCCCTTGAACTCTAAGAGAGGCTCCTTTTGTAGGGTAAGCCCCTCCCATTAGATCATACCCAGCACTAATTAATTAATTAATTTCCTTAATTTTCCACTCAGGGAAACAATGAATTATATACATTGCATCACGTTTCTCATGATACAATATACCAATATAACATTTACAAAATCACATCACTACTGACATGGTGTCTTTCAATATGCACATTTACATGAATGAGCCATTCGGGACAGGCACTACAAAGTCAGCCCAATTACCGTAGCTTGGTCCTTATCCCAGCATACCCGGAAGCAACAGAGATGAAGAGAGAGGAACAGAACCAAACAACGCGCTCATCCATAACATTAATAGGTACAATAAACGTTGCTTAAATTAAACATGAACGCTTGTCTGTAAATTCTTTATACCATAAACTGTTACAGACTGGAGGTAAGAATAAAGTGTGAAATGTATGTATTAAGATAGAGAAGTTAACTTGTGTGTCGACCCACATTGTTAACGTAGCTGATAACGGAACAGGGAGGCGCCATGAATGTGTGTGTGTACCGAACGTCTCCGTCACAGCCCTGTGACAGTGATGAGGGGTGGCGTTTGACCGCAGACCCATTTCGGATGCAGGCAATGAGGCAGTGATCGCTGAGATCCTGGTTGAAGACAGTAGAGGTGTATTTGGAGGGCAGGTTGGTTAGAATGATATCTATGCGGGTGCCCGTGTTTACGTATTTTGGGTGGTACCTGGTAGGTTCATTGATCATTTGTGTGAGATTGAGGGCATCTAGCTTAGATTGTAGGGTGGCCGGGGTGTTAAGCATGTCCCAGTTTAGGTCACCTAACAGAACGAGCTCTGAAGATAGATGGGGGGGAAATCAAAGTTTACCGTTTAAACTCAGCTTCCCACAATAAATTGGGTGAATTTTGGCCCATTCCTCCTGACAGAGCTGGTGTAATTGAATCAGGTTTGTAAGGCCTCGTTGCTCGCATATGCTTTTTCAGTTTTCTATAGGATTGCCCACAAATTTTCTATAGGATTGAGGTCAGGGCTTTGTGATGGTCACTCCAATACTCTGACTTTGTTGTCCTTAAGCCATTTTGCCACAACTTTGGAAGTATGCTTGGGGTCATTGTCCATTTGGAAGACCTACTTGCGACCAAGCTTTAACTTCCTGACTAATGTCTTGAGATGTTGCTTCAATATATCCACATAATTTTCCTCCCTCATGACGCCATCTATTATGAAGTGCACCAGTCCCTCCTGCAGCAAAGCAGCCCCCATGTGGGGGTCTTGCAGCCCCCGTGCCACCCCCGTGCTTCCCGTGCTTCACGGTTCTTCAGCTTGCAAGCATCTCCCTTTTTCCTACTAACATAATGGTCATTATGGCCAAACAGTTCTATTCTTGTTTCATCAGACCAGAGGACATTTCTTCAAAAAGTACAATCTTTGTCCCCATGTGCACATGCTGAGTGGTCATTCAGGTTATGTCGATATAGAACTCGTTTTACTGTGGATATAGATACTTTTGTACCTGTTTCCTCCAGCATCTTCACAAGGTCCTTTGCTGTCGTTCTGGGATTGATTTGCACTTTTCGCACCAAAATGACCTTAATCTCCAGGAGACAGAACGCATCTCCTTCCTAAGCGGTATGACGGCTGCGTGGTCCCATGGTGTTTATACTTGCGTACTATTGTTTGTACAGATGAATGTGGAATTTCAGGTGTTTGGAAATTGCCACCAAAGATGAACCAGACTTGTAGAGGTCTACAAAAAAAAAATCTGAGGTCTTGGCTAATTTCTTTTGATTTTCCCATGATGTCATGCAAAGAGGCACTGAGTTTGAAGATAGGCCTTGAACTTCATCCACAGGTACAAGTCCTAATGACTCACATTATGTCAATTAGCCTATCAGAAGCTTCTAAAGCCATGACATAATTTTCTGGAATTTTCCAAGCTGGTGAAAGGCACAGTCAACTCAGTGTATGTAAACTTCTGACCCACTGGAATTGTGATACAGTGAGTTACAAGTGAAATAATCTGTCTGTAAACAATTGTTGGAAAATGTACTTGTATCATGCACAAAGTCGATGTCCTAACCAACTTGCCAAAACTATAGTTTGTTATTAACAAGAAATGTGTGGAGTGGTTGAAAAACGAGTTTTAATGACTCCAACCTAGGTGTATGTAAATTTATGACTAACTCTTATCTGTTTTTTTAGCATTGGATGCATCGCAATCCACTGCATCAGCCAGTGTCGCACTTCCGCATCTGCGGTGAAATGCTGCAGAGCTACATAGGTAATTGTCAGACCATAAGACATCCAGAAAAGAAAGTAAACTTCCATAGCATCCGAATGGTTTGACCTACAAACTAGTATGACTCTGTTTTGCTCTATGACCCCCACAATTGTCACTGGAATCTTCTGAAGGTAACCAGTACCGTTTATTTTCAATGAATATAAATTTGAAGTTAGTTTTGTGCCTATCCCCAAAAATGGTGTTAAATATGTTTAAATACAAATATATATTTATATAAATATATATATAGTTTTTTTTATCTCCTAGATTTAGGACAGACACTTCAAAACCTTTTTTCTTGTGATTTATATATGTGTTATTCATTGCTTTTCAATGGGCTTTAGTAGGAAAGGCCAACATCTATATTTGATCAAATTATAATTTTTAGTAGTATTTAAGGGTCCTAAAAGTCCGAAGAAATAGCTAAATGATCCATAGTTTGACCATCTAAAGGATCGGACACAATTTTTTTAAATGTTTAAATAAAAAAACCGCCTAAAATGCCCCCCATGCAGTTTATTAAACTACAGAAGAAATACATTATGATGAACTTCACAGGGTGGTGCAAGGTAATGAGCTTGATCCCCCTTTTCAAATAAATACAGAGGGTCTTATTCTGGTGACATGATAATCTATGTTTGGCTGACATTTGACAAATAAAAATAATCTTGCTCTTTTGTCCATAATAATAATGTCATCATGTAGGCTATACATACGTGCCAATGTGCACCAGTGTGCACACGCGTTGTATAACGCAAACTTTTTTTGTGAGAAAACCATCAGTAGAGTTTAACGCGATGTAAACCCATTTAACTTGTATTTTTTATTTGGTACATGGGAATTTAATCGCAATGGGTATTTTATGGGAATTTAAGCGCAAAATGTATTTTATGTACCATAGACATCACACACAGCCTTTCGGCTGTAACAAGTCAATTAGATGGAAACACATCTCTGGGCTCAAAATGCGTGAATAGTTTTTATGCAGATTTCAAAATATTCCCATGAAAATCTGTCGCCAATTGGATGGAAACCTAGGTACAAACCAGGTTTCCATTCAAACTTTTTATGCAAGTAAAGTATTTAATGTCAGATGAAAAATGTCACGACAAGCCTGATGGAAACATCACATTTTTCGGTACATTTTCCAAATGTCGACAAAAAACAAAATACGCTATATAAGGTATGATTTCTTCTAAAAGAACCATCAGCAAATTTGAAAATGTGATGGAAACCAATTCGTATTTTTATTCGGTTCATGGAAATTTAACAGCAGTTATTTTCATGTGCACAATTTCATCAAGCACAGACTTTTATCCACAATAAGTCAATTTGATGGAAACCTCTTTGGTGGGAACATGTGCATATTGTTTTTATGCAGGTTTTAGAATATTCGCATGAAAATCTGGGTCAGCGGAAACCTAGCTATTAACTCAACAAAAATATTTATCTTGCAGTCAATATGCAGGTTTCCAATGACCCAGGTTTATTCAACAACAAAAAAATGCTGCCAAAACAAACATTGTAATGTGTAATGGAAACGGCAGCTATTGGAGAAATGTTCTTAAGATCAACAACCTTTTATCCATTTGACAGGGGTGGATTTATCTTTTACCTAACTTTCTTTATTGCGAAAAAAAATGTATGACGGAAAGGTATTTTTTAAAAATAAGTTATGATTGCCGAATCATTTTGAAGGTTCACTCCACATTTTATTCTAATTATAAACTGTGTGGTTCCAGCCCTGAATGCTGATTGTCTGACAGCTGTGGTATATCAGATCGTATACCAAGGGTATTACAAAACATTTATTTTTACTGTTCTAATTACATTGGTAACCAGTTTATAGCAATAAGGCAACTCGGGGGTTTGTGGTATATGGTCAATATACCACGGCTAAGGGCTGTTTCCAGGCACGTCGTGCACAAGAACATCTCGTAGCCATGATATATTGGCCATATATAATACCCCCTTGTGCCTTATTGCTTAATTATACAATGGGTAGGTCTATTCCTGAATGCTGATTGGTTAAAACCACATTCCAGCCAGGGGGTCTATTGCACAAGTTACCGCCGGCTAAATCTATGACATTAAAATGCCTATTTACTCTGTTCCATCTGACTTGTATTTTATTTCATCTTTATTAAACGAGGTCGGCTAGTTGAGAACAAGTTCTCATTTACAACTGCGACCTGGCCAAGAATAAAACAAAGCAGTTAGACACATACAACAACACAGACTTACACATGGAATAAACAAACATACAGTCGATAATACAGTAGAAAAAGTCTATATATAGTGTGTGCAAATGAGGTAAGATAAGGGAGTTAAGGCAATAAATAGGCCATGGTGGTGAAGTAATTACAATATACCAATTAAACACTGGAATTATTGATGTGCAGAAGATGAATGTGCAGGTAGAGATACTGGGGTGCAAAGGAGCAAGATAAATAAATACATTTGACATGGGGATGAGGTAATTGGATAGGATATTTACAGATGGGCTATGTACACGTGCAGTGATCTGTGAGCTGCTCTGACAGCTGGTGCTTAAAGCTAGTGAGGGAGATATGAGTCTCCAGCTTCTGTGATTTTTGCAATTCGTTCCAGTCATTGGCAGCAGAGAACTGGAAGGAAAGGCGGAATCCACTGAGCGCACGCAATCCACTGTCTCATCAGCCCAGCCAAGCAATTTATAAACTTCATCTCCACTATAAAAAGCATCTAGACATTATCTCACATTTCTATTTGACTAACATTTAGTTTTCAACAGCGGATATTTGTAATAACCTTGCTCTCGGTCTTTCCGACATTTGCAACATTGTTTCAATATTCAAATTCAATCTCCAGCTGTCACATAGTGATGAACATGTCGGGAGTCGGAATGAGACAGACAGGCAGGCAGCTTTTCTCAGCCAGTCGAAATCATGAATCAGCATACATTTTTATGGATATATACGAAGACATATCAATAGAAAACAGGTCAAACAAAACGATGTGCAGCTAGTTTGCAGTCTTTCCAGCTTCAATTTGAAGTTATTGTTTTAGCTGTGTTGTTGGCTAGCTGTTCTGAACAACAGTGTTCTGACAAGAGAGCACATTTTCTGTACCAGGTGAAAACGCTCATCGTTAGCTCATTGTTATGGATGTATCCAAATGATTATCACTAGGAAACAGCTTAAACAAATGCATATGATGATACTTTGTTCTTATTCTGGCTGCACTGTTTGATGTGACTGTAAATTTGCTGTAGTTGGCTAGCTAGCTAGCAAGGGATAAGAACATTGCCAGCCAGTATGGCAATAGAATATTTAGAATGAACGACTGGGTCGCGTCCATAGATACAGAACAAAAATACTTAATGACTGGGTCGCAGCTCTGGCAACCGAACCAATAGAATGAACGACCAGCTGGCTTGGGTAGCAACCCTAGATTTGTGTCGAGACTATATCTTGTGGAAGGATGAAATAGTATGAATAAATTCATCAAAAGATCATTTTTAATGAAAATATGTATTTAATTATTTGAATATGTTGGTAACTCTTTGTATAAAAGTGATAATGCCCTCGAAGCTAGTGTTTGGAGGATATATTGGCATGGTTTGCCAGCCCTCAACTTTGTCTCTGACCAAACAATACCCATGCCAATATATCCTCCAAACACCAGCTTCTCAGGTATTATCATTTAAATGCCTACTACTTGCTAAATCTATTTTTCAAATATGCTAAACCAATTATTGTTTGACAGAAAGTTTTTTTTTTTGGCCATCATTTCTAATGTGGGCTAAAAGAATTATACCTGTTGGCCCTTTTAGGGTTAATGATGTTGTCTACTTTAACCTTCTTCTTTTTCTCCAGAACCGCTGCACCAAATTTGTGTATACATGTAGCATGTATAGACGAACGTTTTCAAACTGAAACAATATTACATTTACATTTGAGTCATTTAGCAGACGCTCTTATCCAAAGCGACATACAGGAGCAATTAGGGTTAATGTCTTGCTCAAGGGGACATCGACAGATTTCTCACCGAGTCGGCTCAGAGATTCGAACCAGCGATCTTTCAGTTACTGGCCCAACACTCTTAACCACTAGGCTACCTGCTGCCCACATTAAGGTTTTTTCCTGTCCAACACAGCCCCATGCAGCCAAACAGAACCATTGATCTGGGCCAAACAGATCAAAATATATGAATATGTGCCCATTATAACGCCACCATGTGGTAGATATGACTGTTCTTGCATTTGTTGAGTCTTGACAATGTTTTGAACATGCACATCAAGTTTTGTTATGATGGAAATAACTGTCTGATTTACTGTACATGCATTTATTTCTAAGCTCAAGCCCACTTGAATGCTTATTGGACCATAGCAGCCATATTGTTTGAGGTACTGGCCTGGAAAATATTGCGTTGAGAGACCTTGGTCCATGGATGCTAAATATCAAGTTCCATGACAATCGGTCATTCTGTGTTTTTTAAGTATTTTTCACAAATTCCGTCATGGCGGACCTTATAGGTCCTTGGGGTGCATTTGTTCCTTGAGAGGAGAGATAACTATGAACCAAATTTCATGACTCTAGGTCACACGGGGTGAGGGGCGTGAGCTTTCAAAGTGAGCATATTTTAATCGCTTGTTATAGCGCCACCATGTGGCCAACTGGCAAGGCATCGCATTAGAGGGTGTGGGCTTTGGCCCTTTTATTTTTTTAATTTGTATTTATTTTTAGGGGTAGATCAGCTTTAATATTGCAGATAGATTTTGGTTTCCATCAATGTAATTTTCTGCGTCACTTCCAATCCCCCATATATGTTTTTTTGTAAATATATATATATAAATATTTTTAAAAATATATATATAAAAATATATATATATAAAAAAAAAAATATATATATATATATATATGTATATATACACTGCTCAAAAAAATAAAGGGAACACTAAAATAACACATCCTAGATCTGAATGAATGAAATATTCTTATTAAATACTTTTTTCTTTACATAGTTGAATGTGCTGACAACAAAATCACACAACAATTATCAATGGAAATCAAATTTATCAACCCATGGAGGTCTGGATTTGGAGTCACACTCAAAATTAAAGTGGAAAACCACACTACAGGCTGATCCAACTTTGATGATTACATCCTTAAAACAAGTCAAAATGAGGCTCAGTAGTGTGTGTGGCCTCCACGTGCCTGTATGACCTCCCTACAACGCCTGGGCATGCTCCTGATGAGGTGGCGGATGGTCTCCTGAGGGATCTCCTCCCAGACCTGGACTAAAGCATCCGCCAACTCCTGGACAGTCGGTGGTGCAACGTGGCGTTGGTGAATGGAGCGATACATGATGTCCCAGATGTGCTCAATTGGATTCAGGTCTGGGGAACGGGCGGGCCAGTCCATAGCATCAATGCCTTCTTCTTGCAGGAACTGCTGACACACTCCAGCCACATGAGGTCTAGCATTGTCTTGCATTAGGAGGAACCCAGGGCCAACCGCACCAGCATATGGTCTCACAAGGGGTCTGAGGATCTCCTCTCGTACCTAATGGCAGTCAGGCTACCTCTGGCGAGCACTGTGCGGCCCCTCAAAGAAATGCCACCCCACACCATGACTGACCCACTGCCAAACCGGTCATGCTGGAGGATGTTGCAGGCAGCAGAATGTTCTCCACGGCGTCTCCAGACTGTCACGTCTGTCACATGTGCTCAGTGTGAACCTGCTTTCATCTGTTGAAGAGCACAGTGCGCCAGTGGCAAATTTGCCAATCTTGGTGTTCTCTGGCAAATGAAAAACGTCCTGCACGGTGTTGGGCTGTAGTAAGCACAACCCCCACCTGTGGACGTCGGGCCTTCATACCACCCTCATGGAGTCTGTTTCTGACCATTCGAGCAGACACATGCACATTTGTGGCCTGCTGGAGGTCATTTTGCAGGGCTCTGGCAGTGCTCCTGCTGATCCTCCTTACACAAAGGCGGAGGTAGCGGTCCTGCTGCTGGGTTGTTGCCCTCCTACGGCCTCCTCCACGTCTCCTGATGTACTGGCCTGTCTCCTGGTAGCGCCTCCATGCTCTGGACACTACGCTGACAGACACAGCAAACCTTCTTGCCAGAGCTCGCATTGATGTGCCATCCTGGATGAGCTGCACTACCTGAGCCACTTGTGTGGGTTGTAGACTCCGTCTCATGCTACCACTAGAGTGAAAGCACCACCAGCATTCAAAAGTGTCCAAAACATCAGCCAGGAAGCATAGGAACTGAGAAGTGGTCTGTGGTCACCACCTGCAGAACCACTCCTTTATTGGGGGTGTCTTGCTAATTGCCTATAATTTCCACCTGTTGTCTATTCAATTTGCACAACAGCATGTGAAATTTATTGTCAATCTGTGTTGCTTCCTAAGTGGACAGTTTGATTTCACAGAAGTGTGATTGACTTGGAGTTATATTGTGTTGTTTAAGTGTTCCCTTTATTTTTTTGAGCAGTGTATATATATATATATATATATTTTTTTTAAATCTATTTTCCTTTATCATTTTCCCCTAACCCTACCACTCCTCCCCTAATTGGAGTAAACTAATGGAGAATAACACTTAGGCTTCTACTTCCAGCAGAGGCGTACTATATACATTTTACGGACACAGTATATTTTACAATAGTTATCTTTTTAAATGATGTATTATTTATTATTTTATCCTACAGCTACCCTCAACCCCTCCCATCTATCTCTGAAGACCATTCAGTTTTGATATTTACTTGCCATATATTTTCCAACTGTACTGTTTTACAAAAGTGCCTTCGGGAAGTATTCAGACCCCTTGACTTTTCTCACATTTTTGTTACGTTAAAGTCTTATTCTAAAATTGAAAAATTCTAAAATGTATTAAATAAAAATAAATAATCAGAAGTACCTTATTTACATAAGTATTCAGACCCTTTGCTTTGCAGATCCATTGATCATCCTTTCGATGCTTCTACAACTTGATTGGAGTCCAGCTGTGGTAAATTCAATTGATTGGACATGATTTGGAAAGACACACACATATCTATGTAAGGTCACACATTTCACGGTGCATTTCAGAGCAAAATCCAAGCCATGAGGTTGAAGGAATTGTCCGTAGAGCTCCGAGACTGGATTGTGTTGAGGCACAATCTGGGGAACGGTACCAAAAAAATTCTGCAGCATTGATGGTCCCCAAGAACACAGTGGCCTCCATCATTCTTAAATGGAAGAAGTTTTGAACCACCAAGACTCTTCCTAGAGCTGTCCGCCCGGCCAAACTGAGCAATCGGGGGAGAAGGGCGTTGGTCAGAGAGGTGACCAAGAACCCGATGGTCACTCTGACAGAGTTATAGAGTTCCTCTGTGGAGATGGGAGAACCTTCCAAGAAGGACAACCATCTCTGCAGCACTCCACCAATCAGGCCTTTATGGTAGAATGGCCACACAGAAGCCAATCCTCAGTAAAAGGAACATGACAGCCCGCTTGAAGTTTGCCAAAAGGCACCTAAAGACTCTCAGACCATGAGGAACAAGATTCTTTGGTCTGATGAAACCAAGATTTGGCCTGAATGCCAAGCGTCACATCTGGAGGAAACCTGGCACCATCCCTACAGTGAAGAATGGTGGTGGCAGCATCATACTGGGGGGATATTTTTCAGCAGCAGGGACTGGGAGACTAGTCAGGATCGAGACAAAGATGAACTTAGCAAAGTACAGAGAGATCCTTTATGAAAACCTGCTCCAGATCACTCAGAACCTCAGAAAAAGGAAAAGAACAAAGAACAATAGGAGAAACTCTCCAAATACAGCTGTGCCAAGCTTGTAGCATCATCATACCCAAGAAGATTCGATGCTGTAATCACTGCTAAAGGTGCTTCAACAAAGTGCTGAGTAAAGTGTCTGAATACTTATGTAAATGACATATTCCACATATTTTTTTTAAATAAATTAGCCAACATTTTTAAAAACCTGCTTTTGCTTTGTCATTATGGGGTATTGTGTTTAGATGGATGAGGAATTTAATCAATTTTAGAATAGTGCTGTAATGTAACAAAATGTGGAAAAAGTCAAGGGGTTTGAATAGTTTCCAGATGCACTGTACATCTTGTTATTTTTAGTCCCATCCTTCAGCTCCACTCAACCCATCACATCTTCCATATATTTTCTGAACCTTTCTATTCTCATCGTTTCTAAAGATTGTAAAATACATGTTTTTCTTGTTGTTGCTAAGAGTATTATTATATTAGGGATCTATTGACTATGACTTTTCAAATCACCCAGCAGTGCTATTTACAGAGTTAGCTCCAGGTAAATGTTGCCATTCATCAACTATTCCTGAACCTGTGACCAAAAACAAGCTACATATGGACAGTACCAAAACAAATGAAATAATGATTCTGTCTATTTGCAGCAACATCTGCAGAGCTGGGATGGTTGTATCCCCCATATATATATATATATATTTTTTTTTTAATTTCACCTTTATTTAACCAGGTAGGCTAGTTGAGAACAAGTTCTCATTTGCAACTGTGATCTGGCCAAGATAAAGCAAAGCAGTGTGACACAGACAACAACACAGAGTTACACATGGAGTAAACAATAAACAAGCCAATGACACAGTAGAAAAAAGAAAGTCTATATACAGTGTGTGCAAAAGGCATGAGGAGGTAGGCAATAAATAGGCCATAGGAGCAAATAGCTACAATTTAGCAGATTAACACTGGAGTGATAAATGAGCAGATAATGATGTGCAAGTAGAGATACTGGTGTGCAAAAGAGCAGAAAAGTAAATAAAATAAAAAGAGTATGGGGATAAGGTAGATAGATTGGGTGGGCTATTTACAGATGGGCTTTGCCCAGCTGCAGCGATCGCTTAGCTGCTCCGATAGTTGATGTTTAAAGTTGGTGAGGGAAATAAAAGTCTCCAACTTCAGCGATTTTTGCAAATCATTCCAGTCACTGGCAGCAGAGAACTGGAAGGAAAGGCGGCCAAATGAGATGTGGCTTTGGGGATGATGAGTGAGATATACCTGCTGGAACGTGTGCTACGGGTGGGTGTTGTTATCGTGACCAGTTAGCTGAGATAAGGCAGAGCTTTACCTAGCATAGACTTATAGATGACCTGGAGCCAGTGGGTCTGGCGACGAATATGTAGCGAGGGCCAGCCGACTAGAGCATACAGGTCGCAGTGGTGGGTGGTATAAGGTGATTTGGTACAAAACAGATGGCACTGTGATAGACTGCATCCAGTTTGCTGAGTAGAGTGTTGGAAGCTATTTTGTAGATGACCAAAGTCGACGATCGGTAGCATAGTCAGTTTTGCTAGGGTAAGTTTGGTGGCATGATTGAAGGAGGCTTTGTGTGCGAAATAGAAAGCCGATTCTAGATTTGATTTTTGATTGGAGATGATTAATATGAGACTGGAAGGAGAGTTTACAATCTAGCCAGACACCGAGGTATTTATAGTTGTCCACATATTCTAGGTCGGAACCGTCCAGGGTGGTGATGCTAGTCGGGCGGGCAGGTGCGGGCAGCGAATGGTTGAAAAGCATGCATTTGGTTTTACTAGCGGTTAAGAGTAGTTGGAGGCCACGGAAGGAGTGTTGTATGGCATTGAAGCTCGTTTGGAGGTTAGTTAGCACAGTATCCAAGGAAGGGCCAGAAGTATACAGAATGATGTCGTCTGCGTAGAGGTGGATCAGGGATTTGCCCGCAGCAAGAGCGACATCATTGATATATACAGAGAAAAGAGTCGGCCCTAGAATTGAACCCTGTGGTACCCCCATAGGGACTGCCAGAGGTCCGGACAACATGCCCTCCGATTTGACACACTGAACTCTGTCTGCAAAGGAGTTGGTGAACCAGACAAGGCAGTCATTAGAAAAACCAATGCTATTGAGTCTGCCGATAAGAATACGATGATTGACAGAGTCGAAAGACTTGGCCAGGTCGATGAGGACGGCTGCACAGTACTGTCTTTTATCGATGGCAGTTATGATATTGTTTAGTACCTTGAGCATGGTTGAGGTGCACCCGTGACTGGCTAGGAAGCCGGATTGCACAGCAGAGAAGGTACGGTGGGATTCAAAATGGTCAGTCATCTGTTTATTAACTTGGCTTTCGAAGACTTTAGATAGGCAGAGCAGGATGGATATAGGTCTGTAACAGTTTGGGTCTAGGGTGTCACCCCCTTTGAAGAGTGGGATGACCGCGGCAGCTTTCCAATCTTTAGGGATCTTGGACGATACAAAAGAGAGGTTGAACAGGCTGGTAATAAGGGGTTGCAACATTGGGGGTTGCAACCCCCCACTACTATCATCAATGGGTTTCGAGAGCGACAATGAAAACGATCCAACATCGGATGAAGCAATTCTGGGGCTATTCAACTCCGACACCTAAGGAGATGACATCAGTGGGTTCAGTGCACAGGAGGAGGCTTGGTAGGCTACTGTTTTAATTTTTGTTACAAGCCGTGTTTCGTTAAAGCCTATTTATTTTTGTTACAAGCCGTGTTTCGTTTAAAGGCTGTGTAAAGTTCATTTGTTTCAATGTACCGGTAGGCACCTGCGGCTTATAGACATGTGCGGCTTATTTATGTACAAAATACATATTTTTTAATAATTCAGTGGGTGCGGTTTATATTCAGGTACGCTTAATAGTCCAGCAATTACGGTACAGCGAGGCATAAAGTAATCACAGGTGTTGATTTGGAGAGCTAACTAAGACAACAACAGGTGAGACAACAACAGCTAATCAGCTAAAACAACAAGTAAAATGGCGATGACTGGGCAGAGAGCGTGAGAGCCTGAGTTTGCGGCTAGGGCCGACAGATATGAAATAAATAAATAAACCGAATGGAGTACTGTGATTAATGGACAGCCCAGTGGGCATCAGCTATGAAGCCAAGTGATCATAGGGTCCAGCGGCAGCAATAGAAGGAACAGGGCATATTGACATAGAGAGAGACTTACCGTACCACGCTATTCACACTTTGGGCGGTTTAACAATGACGCGGCTAATTTATGGAGTTAGTCAGCCGGGGCTAGTAGTAAAAGCGTCTGCTTCCCATCACGTCCTCATCAGGGGCCGGTTGAAGGCAGTATTTGTCGGCAGACCTGTCGCCTTAATGGTGGTGTAAACAGCAGCGTGGGCTGTCAGTGCAAAAGAAAACAAATAGAGGATCCAAGCCAGATGGCCAAAGAGGTCCACATCAGTAGTTGTAGTAATTTAGTTTTCTATCCGGGAGATGTGCCTGGCTCACAGCTAACTGGTGCTAGCTTCGGTGCAGGGGCGTTAGCCACTAAAGCCACTCGGTAGCAGTGGTGATCCGGTACCAAGGTCCAGAGCTTACGGCAAGGATCCGGTGGAGTAGTGTGTTCTAGCCATGTTTGGGTGGTGTCCGGGTGAATAACTGAGTAGGCCGGGAGATGGGCCTCAGGGATAGCTTCGGTACTGGGTAACTCGGTGGGTGCTAGCTAGCTGTGAAGATCAGGAGAATGGTCCAGGGATTACGGCAGGAATCCGGCGTTGTAGTGGAGAGACAGTCCGTTACTGGTAGGCTGGCGAGTATTATCCAAGCTAAAAAAGGGCTGGTACCTGTGCAGAAGGTAAAGGCCGCTAGTAGTGGCTAAATAGCTTGTAGCTAATTAGCTGGTTAGCTTCTGATGGCTAGGTGGTTCTTGACATAAGGTTTAAAAATTAAAAATAATAGCGGTTCCGTATCACATTGGGTGAGGCAGGTTACCGGAAGGTATAATTGAACTAAAATGGAGGAGAGATTGAAAATAAAAATTTAATATATACAAAAAAAGACGAAAAAACACAAAAGTACACGAGAGGACGAACAAAACACGTCTGCACTGCTACGCCATCTTGGATATACAATACCAGTCAAAAGTATGGACACACCTACTTATTCAAGGGGTTTTCTTTATTTGCGCTATTTTCTACATTATAGAATAATAGTGAAGACATCAAAGCTATGACATAACAAATATGGAATCATGTGGTAACCAGAAAATTGTTAAACAAATCAAAATATATTTTGGATTATAAATTCTTCAAAGTAGCCACCCTTTGCCTTAATGACAGATTGATATACCTTTGGAATTCTCTCAACCAGCTTCATGAGGTAGTCACCTGGAATGCATTTCAATCAATAGGTGTGCCTTGTTAAAAATTAATTTGTGGAATTTCTTTCCTTCTTAATGCGTTTGAGCCAATCATTTGTGTTGTGAGAAGGTAGGGGTGGTATACAGAATATTTGGTAAAAGACCAAGTCCATATCATGGCAAGAACAGCTCAAATAGGCAAAGAGAAACGAAAGTCCATCATTACTTTAAGGCATGAATGTCAGTCAATCCGGAACATTTCAAAAACTTTGAAAGTTTCTTCAAGTGCAGTTGCAAAAACCATCAAGTGCTATGACGAAACTGGCTCTCATGAGGAAAGGAAGACCCAGAGTTTCCTCTGCTGCAGAGGAGAAGTTCATTAGAGGTACCAGACTCAGAAATTGCAACCAAAATAAATGCTTCACCGAGTTCAAGTAACAGACACATCTCAACATCAACTGTTCAGAGGAGACTGTTTGAATCAGGCCTTCATGGTTGAATTTCTGCAAAGAACACTACGAATCCAAATTTGAGATTTTTGATTCCAACCGCTGTGTCTTTGTGACTCAGAGTAGGTCAATGGATGATCTCTGCATGTTTGAAGGAGGTGTAATGGTGTGGGTGCTTTGCTGGTGACGCTGTCTGGGATTCTTTTAGAATTCAAGGCACACTTAACCAGCATGGCTGACATCCCATCTGGTTTGCGCTTAGTGGGACTATCATTTTGTTTTTCAACAGGACAATGACTTAACACACCTCCAAGCTGTGTAGGGCTATTTGATCATGCAGGAGAGTGAAGGAGTGCTGCATCAGATGACCTGGCCTCCACAATCACCCGACCTCAACCCAATTGAGATGGTTTAGGCTGAGTTGGACCGCAGAGTGAAGGAAAAGCAGCCAACAAGTGCTCAGCATATGTGGGAACTCCTTCAAGACTGTTGGATAAGCATCCCAGGTGAAGCTGCTTGAGAGAATGCCAAGAGTATGTAAAGGTGTTACCAAGGCAAAGGGTGGCTACTTTCAACAATCTCAAATATAAAATGTATTTTTTATTTGTTTAACACGTTTTTGGTTACTATATGATTCCATGTGTGTTATTTTATAGTTTTGATGTCTTCACTATTATTCTACAATGTAGAAAAGAGTAAAAATAAAGAAAACCCCTTGAATGAGTATGTGTGCTCAAACTTTTGACTGGTACTGTATAACATTCTATTGGTTGCAAGAATTCTATATCATAATTTAAATTGATTAACTCTAAGTTTTGAATCCAGCGTCATTTTGTGTATCAGTTCATAAACCATATGTCAGGGAATCAGTACATCGAAAATCTCTTCCCAACTATTTTGCAATCATTTTTTGGTCCTTAAATGAAACTGGTATATTTTTTTATTTACCGCTATTTCTTGAGCTAATTTTGGTCTTTAATGCAGGGCCGACAGGCAAATTCCTTACTTTCTCTCTCTTCCACTTGCCTCTTCCATTTTTGCGGTAATGCTGCAATTAGCTGGTTGTAATTTTGGGTAGAGCAGACATTTCCATATACAGTGGGGCAAAAAAGTATTTAGTCAGCCACCAATTGTGCAAGTTCTCCCACTTAAAAAGATGAGAGAGGCCTGTAATTTTCATCATAGGTACACTTCAACTATGTCAGACAAAATGAGAAAACAAAATGCAGAAAATCACATTGTAGGATTTTTAATGCATTTATTAGCAAAATATGGTGGAAAATAAGTATTTGGTCACCTATAAACAAGCAAGATTTCTGGCTCTCACAGACCTGTAACTTCTTCTTTAAGAGGCTCCTCTGTCCTCCACTCGTTACCTGTATTAATGGCACCTGTTTGAACTTGTTATCAGTATAAAAGACACCTGTCCACAACCTCAAACAGTCACACTCCAAACTCCACTATGGCCAAGACCAAAGAGCTGTCAAAGGACACCAGAAACAAAATTGTAGACCTGCACCAGGCTGGGAAGACAGAATCTGCAATAGGTAAGCAGCTTGGTTTGAAGAAATCAACTGTGGGAGCAATTATTAGGAAATGGAAGACATATAAGACCACTGAAAGTCTCCCTCGATCTGGGGCTCCACGCAAGATCTCACCCCGTAGGGTCAAAATGATCACAAGATCGGTGAGCAAAAATCCCAGAACCACACGGGGGGACCTAGTGAATGACCTGCAGAGAGCTGGGACCAAAGTAACAAAACCTACCATCAGTAACACACTACGCCGCCAGGGACTCAAATCCTACAGTGCCAGACGTGTCCCCCTGCTTAAGCCAGTACATGTCCAGGCCCGTCTGAAGTTTACTAGAGAGCATTTGAATGATCCAGAAGAAGATTGGGAGAATGTCATATGGTCAGATGAAACCAAAATATAAATTTTTGGTAAAAACTCAACTCGTCGTATTTGGAGGACAAAGAAATGCTGAGTTGCATCCAAAGAACATCAATACCTGTTGTGAAGCATGGTGGTGTAAACATCATGCTTTGTGGCTGTTTTTCTGCAAAGGGACCAGGACTACTGATCCGTGTAAAGGAAAGAATGAATGGGGCCATGTATCGTGAGATTTTGAGTGAAAACCTCCTTCCATCAGCAAGGGCATTGAAGATGAAACATGGCTGGGTCTTTCAGCATTACAATGATCCCAAACACACCGCCCGGGCAACGAATGAGTGGCTTCGTAAGAAGCATTTCAAGGTCCTGGAGTGGCCTAGCCAGTCTCCAGATCTCAACCCCATAGCAAATCTTTGGAGGGAGTTGAAAGTCTGTGTTGCCCAGCAACAGCCCCAAAACATCACTGCTCTATTGGAGATCTGCATGGAGGAATGGGCCAAAATACCAGCAACAGTGTGTGAAAACCTTGTGAAGACTAACAGAAAACGTTTGACCTCTGTCATTGCCAACAAAGGGTATATCACAAAGTATTGAGATAAACTTTTTTTATTGACCAAATACTTATTTTCCACCATAATTTGCAAATAAATTCATTAAAAATCTTACAATGTGATTTTCTGGATTTTTTTTCTGTCATAGTTGAAGTGTACCTATGATGAAAATTACAGGCCTCTCTCATATTTTTCAGTGGGAGAACTTGCACAATTGGTGGCTGACTAAATACTTTTTTGCCCCACTGTAAGTAGGTACAGTCAATGTGGGGACAACATCGTTGTGAACTTATTAATACAGCCGGCAACTGATGTGGTAAAGTCCTCAATGCCATCGGATGAATCCTGGAACATATTCCAGTCTGTGCTAGTGAAACAGTCCTGTGGTTTAGCATCCGCTTCATCAGACCACTTCCGTATTGGGCGCGTTACTGGTACTTCCTGTAAGAGTTTTTGCTTATAAGCAGGAATCAGGAAGATATAGTTATGGTCAGATTTGCCATATGGAGGGTGTGGGAGAGCTTTGTGTGCATTTCTGTGTGTGGAGTATAAGTGATCAAGAGTTTTTAGTTGCACAGGTGTCATGCTAATAGAAATGAGCTAAGGTGGATTTCAGTTTCCCTGCATTAAAATCACTGGCCACTAGGAGTGCCACCTCTGGATAGCTTTTTCTCGTTTGCTTTTGGCATTATACAGTTCGTTGAGTGCGGTCTCAGCGCCGGTTTGTGGTGGCAATTATACAGCTATGAAAAATAAAGATAAAAAGTCCACAGCTTATCATGAGTTATTCTAACTCAGGCGAGCAGAACCTCGAGACTTTGTTAATTTTAGAGATCGCGCTCTGAGATTGCACACCACTGGGCACAGATATCAGTTCAACATCTACTTTTGATTTACATTTTGTTGAGTTGTCAACTAATGTGAATTCAATGTGAAATCAACAAAAATATTTCACCATGTCATTGGATTTAGGTTAAAGATTGGGTGAGAAAAATACCAAATGCCCTCACGTTGATGACTTTTAGCAAATCCAATCAGTTTTCCACACTGATTCAACAACATCGCATTGAGTTTTGGGTCGAAATTACCAGTTTTTGCCCAGTGGGTATCAATACATGGTAATCTATACAAAAGATTGAGAGGAAACAAAGAGAGGATCCCACTTTGAGATGCACACACACTAACAGTTGGAGAGCGGGAAGGGCTCGGTGGAGAGTGAAGTATGCAGGAATGAGGTGGGCGACTCATGGTCCTCACGCACATAGGCGGGAAGGCAGGGCTGAGAGAAACCCCTAGAACTCTGCATTGAAATGACGGATCCCCAACCCTCAGCATCACTGCTGAACCATGGCCAGCAAGCTGGGTGAAACCCTATTGTATTTATTGGCGTTCGTTATTATTCCAGTTCTACATGGATTTGGTGAAAAAAAATGCAAATTCCTGTGAAATAATAAGACCTAGGAGGATGCAACCTTGCATGATGGTAAAGGGACAAATTAGATTCAATTTGATTTGGAAAAATAAACCAGACAAAATTAAACGGGCCTATTCATATAATGAATATGAATTCGGAGGGCAGAAATGATTAAATATTAAAGCAGTAGATGTCTCACTAAAGACTTCAGTCATACAAAAGTTATACTTAGTAAGAATGTTTCACCCCATGTTTAAGAAGGGCATTTTCCCCTTTTATTCAGATTACAACCTCTCACTTTCGGTTATTTTAAAATGAAATAATCTCCAAAATATTGCTATTTTTAAAACAAGCCATAGAACGTTGGTTGGAATTTCAGTTTAATGCACCAGAAAAGACTAAACAAATATGACAACAAATAAACTCAAATATACAAATTGATAAAACATTTTCTTTTTCATTTTGATAAAATTAAAACATAAAAAAAAGCATAATCTTCGTAAATTATATCATAAATAGGACTGGTAGCGTTATGTCACACATGCAGCTAACAAAAATATGTACATATCCCAACCAGAAGCCATGTATTACAGAAAGCATCCGCACTGAGCTAAAGGCTAGCACTGTAGCTTTCAAGGATCAGGACGCTTATAAGAAATCCCTGTATGACCTCCGACAAGCCATCAAACAGGCAAAGCCTCAATACAGGACTAAGATCGAATTCTACTACACCAACTCTAATGCTTGTTGGATGTGGCAGGGCTTGCAAACTATCATTGATTACAAAGGGAAACCCAGCCGTGAGCTTCCCAGTGATGCGAGCCTCCCAGATGAGCTAAATGCCTTCTACGCTCACTTCGAGGTAAGCAACACTTAACCATGCATGAGAGCACCAACTGTTCCGGACGACTGTGTGATCATACTCTCCTTAGCCGTGACTAAAACCTATAAATAGGTTTACATTCGCAAGGCCGCAAGTCCAGACAGATTACCAGGATACGTACTCAGAGCATGCGCTAACCAACTGGCAAGTGTCTTCACTGACATTTTCAATCTCCCCCTGACCCAGTCTACAATACCTACGTTTTTCAAGCAGACCACCATTGTCCCTGTGCCCAGGAATGCCAAGGTAACATGTCTAAATGTCTATCGCCCCGTAAAACTCTGTAGTGTTGAAATGCTTTGAAAGTCATGGCTCACATCAACACCATCATCCCAGTCCCACTGGACACCCTGCACCCCTGGACCCACAAGACAGCTGATCGTCGACTACACGAAACTGAGGGACGAGCACGCTCCCATTCATATCAACGGGGCTGTTGTGGAGCGGGTCGAGAGCTTCAAGCTCCTCAGTGTCCACATCACTAAGGATCTATCATGGTCCATACACACCAACACAGTTGTGAAGAGTGCACAACATTGCCTCTTCCTCCTCAGGAGGCTGAAAGATTTGGCATGGGAACTCAGATCCTCAAAAAGTTATACAGCTGCACCATTGAGATCATCCTGACTGGTTGCATCACCGCTTGGTATGGCAACTGCTTGGCATCTGACGCAAAGCGCTACAGAGTGTAGAGTGCGTGCAGCCCAGTACATCACTTGGGCCGAGCTCCCTGCCATCCAGGACCTCTATACCAAGCGGTTTCAGAGGAAGGGCCCCAAATAATTCTAAGACTCTAGCCACCCAAGTCATAGACTGTTCTGTCTGCTACCACACGGCAAGCTGTACCGATGCACCAAGTCTGGAACCAACAGGACCCTGAAAAGTTTGTACCCCCAAAACCTGCTAAAACTTGCTAAATATTTAGTTAAATAGTTAACCCAATAGCTACCCTTTTTGCACAAACTTTTTTTGACTCATCACATACTGTTCATTATCTAGTTACATGTGCATATGTACCTCAATTACCTCGTACCCCTGCACATCGACTCGGTACTGGTACCCCATGTATATAGCCATGTTATTCGTTACTCCTTCTTTATTTATTATTACTTTGAATACTTTTCTATTATTTCTCTATTTTCTTTCTCTCTGCATTGTTGCTAAAGGCCCGTAAGTAAGCATTTCACTGTTAGTCTACACCTGTTGTTTACAAAGCATGTGACGAATAAAATGTGATTTGAGTGGGTTAAAGCATGACCGTGGATAGAGCCTGTGAATTTGCTTGCACCCATCCAGCTTTTTACACATCAGTGCATAAATGCAAGGAGATGAAGAGGGAGACACTATTAATATACACCCTGTGTAAGCGTGTGACTGCATGAGCCCATCCTCCCCCTCCTTTACCTGTTCAGGTTGTTTGGTCACCTCATCCCTCCCTCTCTCGCTCTCTTTCCTTCCCTCTATCTCTCCCTCCATCTCCTGTTCAGGTGGCTGGTCACCTCATCCCTCCCTCTCTTCATCCCTCCACCGCTCCCTCCCTCCCCTGTTCCTGACACCTCCAGAAGACCATATGGGCACTGCTGAGATACGGCCTGTTCCTCCCACTGTACTTGGCCTGCCCTGTACACTCACCTAGAGAGGCAAGTGTGTGTGTGTCACTGTGTGTGTCTGTGTGAGTGTTTGTGTCACGGTCTGTGTGTGTGTGTGTGAGAGAGAGTGTGGCGCCATGTTTCTCCCACAGTACTTAGCCTGTAGACTCACCTCGCCACCGCGCACCACAGCAACACACCCTGCAGGAGAAAAAGAGTGTGGGTGTGTGTGTGTGAGAGAGAGATTGTGTGTGTGTGAGAGAGTGTGTATGTTTGTGTGGTGTGTGGTGGTGATGGGGAGGGGGACATGGATGGGAGGACAGGACACAACATGACTGTGACTGTATGCTCTCTGAGACACCGCTACAGCAATGTCCTTGGCTGATTTATGTTAGGGACAAGAATTGTGTGTGTGTGTGGCTAGATTTGAGAGGGAATGAATATCTTCAGGCTTGTAGATTGACGTTTATGAGGTTGTTTGGAGAAATATGTGTGTGCATTTGTTTGAATAAAATCAAATTTTCTTAACTTTGTCTAGTCATAACTGTATTCCTGTGAGTGACTTATCATTCAACTCCAGCATTCTTTTACCTGTCACCTACTTCATTTTACTGACAGTTGAACCATTTGAATGTTCTTATCACAGGTTCGGATCTGCTTTCAGTCATTCCAAACTTTATTGACATTTGTTTTCCTGGGATGAGCATGTTTCATGAAGGATACGTGATACACGGAAATCTCCTTCTCTCTTTTGAGATGCAGACCTGTACACACACACACACACACACACACACACACACACACACACACACACACACACACACACACACACACACACACACACACACACACACACACACACACACACACACACACACACACACACACACACACACACACACACACACACACACACACACACACACACACACACACACACACACTGTTGAACTGTGTAATGTGAGCTTGGCCCGGCTCCTGCGTGGTTCTGGTCCTGGCTGCATCCCCCTTTTGAGCAGAAAGAAAACAATCACTTTGACGTGGACAGAACAGAACTAGGCTACACCAGAGACCCAGTTGGCTTTAGACCAGACCTGGGTTTAAATGCCATTTGAAATCTATCATATACTTTTGAGCATTTTTCCTCATGCTTGCCTGGAATGCCAGGTGGGTGGGGTTCACAGGCTTGATACTATTCTATCGGTCCATTAAGCCAGGCAAGCTCAATCGAGCACAGATAAAGTATTTGAAATTATTTCAAATAGTATTTGAACCCAGGTCTACTTAAGAGCGGTATATTTGGCAGAACGTAATGCTAGGAATAATGGGCCATGAAAAAAACAAGGAAATAACTTGCACTAAAAGCAAAATTATACTTTGAATGAGAGAGAGGAAGGGGAAGAAAAGGAGGAGCGGATGGAGGGATTCTGGAAGAGTTTGAATTCATGTTTGATCAGTGTTTCCTAACTCTGGTCCTTCAGTACTCCCAACAGTACATATTTTTGACGTGGCCTCGGACAAGCACACCTGATTCTACCTGTCAACTAATCATCAAGCCCTGATGTGCATTCAGTTCGCTCGAACGACACATTTCCCCAAAACATTCTCCTGTTTGGTGGGTTTGGCGAGGTGTGGCTTGAAGCAATGAGTGGTGTATTTAAAGGGCAGTGGCCATGCTGGAAGCATTCCCCAACCCACAACTCAACCCCTCCCCGTTTTTCAACTGGTCGTTCAGTACAGCGCCGTTTCCGTTCAATCAGTGAGGTGGGTTGGGCGGGCCGCGAAAAAATTAGGGGGTTCTATTAAGCTGGCCCGGATAGGCGTAGTTTGCAAAGGGTGAAAAGTGATTGCATTCGTTTTGGAAGCGTGCTGCCTCCCGTGCATGAGCCGGCAACCCCATTCTGTCCGGCAGTGAAGTCTGCTCAAAACCAAAGTGACGCAGGTTAGCGTGTGGAGTAATAAGTAGGATTCTGTGTGCAAAAGTGATGCTTTGGGGGGGGAAACGCTTTATCTGCCTACTGAATGAAAACCAGTTTGGAAATTCAAACATCTATTTTATATTTCTGAACAATGGATCATGCTGCCTTGTTGACAACATAACCGGAGCGGCGCAGATTGTTGTTCGATTTCGGCAGAGCGCTCCTCCCTCACTGGCTTCACCTGGTCACGTGACGGGCCACAGGCTGGTTCAACCCGGGCCATCTTAATAGAATGCTGCCAACGGACACAATCATGGAAGGAGGGAGAGAGAGAGAGGGAGTGGAGGAAAGAAAGGAGGGAAGGAAGAAGGGGAGGAGTTGGCGACAGATGTTTCCAATCAATTGCTTCCATCATGTGATGGACGGACAAATGGACTGTGTGTGTAACTCAAATCAGCAGCCACGAAAAACATCCCCCCGATAAGATTAGTGTACATGACATGGTGCTGTATGAGTTAGCCTACCTTCTCTTTCCAAGAACTATCTCTTTCCCTCTCCACCTCTATCGACCTCTCTCACTCTCTACCTACCTCTCTCTCCACCTCTTTACCTCTCTCTCTTCCTCTTTCTCCCTCCTTTTTTCTGAGTCATCTCTATCTCCCTCCCCAACCCCGTTCCTCTCTCCTCTCTCTCTCTCTCTCTCTCTCTCTCTCTCTCTCCCCACCCCCTTTCTCTCTCTCTCTCTCTCTCTCTCTCTCTCTCTCTCCCTCTCTCTCTCCCTCAATCCCTTCTAACCAAGACACAGACAGACTGCACTCGTGGGCCAAGTCCATGGTTGGGTGGGGTGGCTATGGCTGTGGGAGGCTGGGACTGGGGGGGTGTTGAGGGGGACCAGATGTGCTCCTTTAGTATAGGAGGGGTGTGTTCACAGTTGACATGGAGAGGAAAAGGGAGTAGAGAATTGAGAGTTGGCGTTGAGAGAAAGCGTGTGGGTCAGAGCGAGAGAGGGGAGAGAAAGAGAGGGGAGGAGGGGGGTGACATAGAGAGAAAGGTTCTCTCCGTGGACAGTTGCTGCAGTGTGTGCCCTAAACATGGGTGTATTATTTCCAACTTCTCTCTGTGCTTGTCCAACTACAGTTGTGAAAACTCCCCTCTGCCCCATCCTGCTTATTATTCTGTCACACACAGAGAGAGAGAGAGAGTCCGAGAGAGCGAGAGAGTCAAAGAGAGAGAGAGTCAGAGAGAGACAGTCAGAGAGTCAGAGAGAGAAATAGTCAGAGGGAGAGAGGGGGAGCGAAAAGGAGAGTTGGAGAGAGAGAGTCAGAGAGTCAGAGAGAGGGGGATTTACAAGGGTCATTGGGTCAGTATTTTCCCTGAATAGGGACAAGTGTGTGTTCATGCATGTGTGTGGACAGAAATGTGATAAGAATGACAAGATGGTGAAACGGCATCCTGAGAACAACAAAAAAGTGGTCCAATGCAGGTCACGTGGTTCACATGCTGCAAGATAGATAGATAGGATGCCTCTCTTTATAATTGGCCCAAGTTAAAATGGAATAAAACATGTTTCTAGAATCACAGGAGGCTGGTGAGGGGAGGATGGCTCATAATAGTGAATGGAATGGTATCAAACACATGGTAACCATGATGTGTTTGATACTATTCCATGCACTTCGTTCCAGCCATTACTATGAGCCCATCCTCCCAAATCAAGGTGCCACCAGCCACCTGTGCCAGTCAAATAGGCTAACCTACAAGTTCCAGAGTATCTGTGCAAAGTGCAAGTTGGGGTGAAGTCTTGACCGATGTCTTCAGAACAGAACAAAACAGAGGGGTTGAGGTTTGAATCCTCCTCCTCCCCGCAGCAGGTTTCGCTTTGGGAAGACCAGAGACAAGCCTATTGCCAGCCAGCCTACTGTTGCGCCGATGCGGAGAGCACCGCGCGGTGGACAGTCAATCGCAATGCAAAATATGAACGCACTGTAGGCTTCTACGGTTCTTCTTCAACAACAACAACATAGTTTTCCGCACGGATAGCACGCTTCCTTACTGCTAAAGGAGGATTTTTTTTCGGTTGGGTTTGCGCGTTTGGAGTGAAAATGCCCTTCTGCAAGCGCACAATAGTTCCCAAGGATGTCTGTAAAAACGACGCGAAGAGGCAAACTGCGATTTTCGGGGACTTGGTGGACGTTTGCGGGTTCACTCTATGTTCGGTGCTCCGACAGCTCTCGGATTTATCCCGGCACTCCGTCAGCATCTTGGAAGAGCTCGAGGGCGAGCTCGTGTCTATCTGTCACCGGTCGGGCACGCTCGAGGGCAAAGTGATCCGTTTACAGCGACACATCGCTGCGCTCGCCAGTAAGCCACCGCCAAAGAGTAAGAAAAAGCACACTGTATAATTTTCTATCACTTGTGTGGTGTGGTCCGTGTGAGACTTGCAACTCACTGAGGTCAACTTGAAGTTGAATGTGTGGGAGAGGTATTCAACATCGACAGTTCGAGGTAACTTGGGGTGGGAGAATAGAGGAATGTCAATTTATTGTAAAAAGGTGGATCACGTCAATGCGTGCGTTCCTTATGGCTGCTTATGACCTACCATTCTGCAGATTTCAATGGCTGTTTGCAAAGTAGGCCTTAGGACTAGTGTTTTCTGAACAATATTAGCGTGAGCGACAATGTGGAATTGGTGGTTCGCCTTTAAAATAAAAGTTCCCAATTGAAACGGATGCAAACGGATACAAATTGTGGAATCATGTCACAATTGAGAAGGTAGAGAAGGTTGGAGTGTTATTATATAAATTAAACAAAGGACAATCAGCACATTTTACACAAAAAGTACAAATCAGTGTAAATCGCAGTGTGGCTGTATAGACTTCAGAAATACAATGGGGGTCTGTGTGTTGCATTGTACAGCCTTACCTATGGATATTTGGGTCCATGAAATAGGGTATCTGCTTTCTCAGTGACATCCACAGATTACAATTCTAAAGAGTTTACACAAATATTAGCCTCATAGTTCTTATTACGGGACTCTGAAACCACTGTGAAATGAGCAACATTGAGCTCACCAGTCAACCTAAGTGTATTGAACATTCATATTCCAATATCCATGAAAGGATTTATCAGCCTACTCAGTGACAACCACAGAACACAGCTATGTAGAGTGTACACAAGTGTTAGCGTCATAGTCCTTATTGAAGGAATTTAAATGAATATACCGCTTGTTGTGTTGAATATCAGTGTGAAAGACAAAACACCTTAAACATATTTATTTGCTTACCCTGTTTGCTTCAAATGAAATTAAATAAAATGCCATTCCGTACTAGACTTCAGTTGAAAAGTCAACTCTTTCAAAGACTAATGTAAACAATGATTGACTGGCATAACGATCATCCCAAGGCCTGCGTGTACTTGTGCCAAAATATGCATCAGGTCAATCGCTTGGCCTGATGAATAATAAGTATAAATACAGTAAAGTACACGCACTAAAACGGTAAAAAATATATATATGTTTGAAGCAAAATAGTGTTTTTTTTTAGACAGAACTGCAAACATCAGGGAGTAGACCAAGCCATTGAAGGAGTTGGTCTGATGGTGCCCGCTGATGTCATCGTACTCCCCCTTGCCTCCCCCTTATCCCACTGAATTGTGTGGCGATTTCCCACAGTTAAAGAGCTTCGATGCTAATGTTTGTGTAAGCTCTTTAGAATTGTAATCTGTGTGTGTCACTGAGTAGGCTAATACTCCATTTCATGGACCCAAGAGCCATAGGTAAGGGTGTACATTGAAATAGAAGAATGCCATCAATGCAATTCTGAAGTCTATCATATTTTGTCATCAAATGAACAAATGATTGTCTTTTGTTGAATTTATATAACATTCCAAACTTGTTTAACATTATCTAGTCCAATTGTGGCCTGATTCCACTATTTTCATCCGTTTGCATCAGTTTCAATAGGGGACTTTTATTATGAAGTCGAATCGCCGATTCCACAGTTCTTGATCACACTAATGTGGTTCCCTCCTTCCTTGACGATACTTGTATTTTTAACCATCTACTCCAATTCCATTCATGTTACAAAACAGCATTGACTTGGTTTGTAAAGATATGGATAGAAAAGGTATGAATGTGAAGGTGTGGATAGAGTATCCCAGTATCCCACAATGTTATGTCCCAGTGAAAACTGGCTACTTTGTCACCAACTCACTGGAGCGCGACACACACAACATGCCTAGTTACGAACATCGACAGAGTGCATGATAACAGATTTAGATTTCACACCGGATAATGATGTCTTTGAAAACGTGACAAGGACAGAGTCACTGATAGACAGTACGCTGATTCAAATAGAGAGAGGCGTATGCGTATGTTTGGAGGTGAGGTGAAGATGACACGAGATAAAGCGTCCCAAATGCCACTCCATGGGCCCAGGTCAAAAGTAGTGCACTATGGGGAATAGGTTGACATTTGGGATGTAACGCTTTGCAGCTGTTCTGCCCGGAAGTTGAGAAACATGTTTTTGTCTCTGCCCTCTTGGCTTGAGGACAACCAAACCAAAGTGAGGTGACAGGCAGCTCCTAGAGACTAGAGAGACAGAACACATTGTCCAGAACATGACAAAATATTTCCTGTGAGAAATATATTGGAAGTTCAACAGCTCTCTCCAGAAACGACCCGTTTTAATGTTATGCGGTTGTAATGACATGACACAACAATGAACATGACACGATAAAGGAAAAAAAACGTTGTTTCCTGTGAGAAAGCCATTGTGAGTTCAGCAGCCCTCAGTTGGAGAGTGGAACCTCAGTAATGATGGAGTCTGAGAGAAACTCAGGCTACAGTTTTCATGTGATGCTTCCGGTTGTAATAACAGGACTACCACAGTTCAGAAGTACCATGGCAAGTCAATGGCGGCACACTTATGACTCACTTAGTTGTTATGGCAGTTGTTATGGCAGACAAACGTTGTGCTGAAGACCCAAATTTGCAACATTGACTCGGGGTCTGCGACATACTTTTGTGTATGTAGTGTATGTGGGCACCACTTCAAATGAGTGGATTCAGCTATTTCAGCCACACCGTTGCTGACGGGTGTATAAAACCGAGCACACAGCCATGCAACTCCCATATACAAACATTGGCAGTAGAATGGCCTTAATGAAGAGCTCAGTGACTTTCAACGTGGCACTGTCATAGGAGTCCACCTTTCCAACAAGTCAGTTCATCAAATTTCGGCCCTACTAGAGCTGCCCCGGTCAACTGTAAGTGTTGTTATTGTGAAGTGGAAACGTCTAGGAACAACAGCGACTCAGTCGCTAAGTTGTAGGCCACACAAGCTCACAGAACACATGACACGCAAAAATCGTCTGACCTCGGTTGCGAAACTCACTACTGAGTTCCAAACTGCCTCTGAAAGCAACGTCAGCCCAATAACCGTTCGTTGGCAGCTCCATGAAATGGGTTTCCATGGCCGAGCAGCTGCACACAAGCCTAAGAACATCATGTGCAATGCGAAGCGTCAGCTGCAGTGGTGTAAAGCTCCCTCCATTAGACTCTGGAGTAGTGGAAATGCGTTCTCTGGAGTGATGAATCACGCTTCACTATTTGGCAGTCCGACAGACAAATCTGGGTTTGGCGGATGCCAGGAGAACACTACCTGCCCGAATGCATAGTGCCAACTTTAAAGTTTGGTGGAGGAGGAATAATGTTCTGGTGCTCTTTTTCATGGTTCGGGCTAGGTGAAGGTAAGTCTTAACGCTGCAGCATACAGCGTTGTGGTCCTTCTGTAGCTCAGTTGGTAGAGCATGGTGCTTGTAACGCCAGGGTAGTGGGTTCGATTCCCGGGACCACCCATACGTAGAATGTATGCACACATGACTGTAAGTCGCTTTGGATAAAAGCGTCTGCTAAATGGCATATATATACAATGACACGATTCTGTGCTTCCAACTTTGTGGCAACAGTTTGGAGAAGGCCCTTTCCTGTTTCAGCATGTGCACAAAAAGCTAGGTCCATACAGAAATGTTTTGTCGAGATCTGTGCGGAAGACCTTGACTGGCCTGCACAGAGCCCTGACATCAACCCCATCGAACACCTTTGGGATGAATTGGAAGGCAGACTGCGAGCCAGGCCTAATCGCCCAACATCAGTTCCCGACCTCACTAATGCTCGTGGCTGAATGGAAGCAAGTCCCTGAAGCAATGTTCCAACGTCTAGTGGAACGTCTTCCCAGAATAGTGGAAGCTGTTAATTAAAGCAGAAAAGGGAGGGGGACCAACTCCATAATAATGCCCATGATTTTGGAATGAGATGTTTGACGAGCAGGTATCCACATATTTTTGGTCATGTAGTGTACATTGAAGAATCTTAAGGGGCATTCCCATTGAAAAGGACCCATGAGCACCAACATGTGAAGTTCATAGGAGCATGTACAACTGGGTGTCAAATGAAAGCTAAGATGCTATGTATTTGGGAAATGAAGGCATAGATACATTTTTCAACCATTTTCCATCTTAAAAACTAGGCATATGTAAAGGCTTTGATTTCTGGGTAAACAGATAGAAAAGGGGTCTTAGAAAACATTACCAGAAAAAGTATTAAAAAGTATTAAACATACACTTCTATTTAGTTTAGGAGAAATTGCTTACCTTTCTGTAAGTTTAAGAAATATTGCCTTGTGCCTTGTAATTCAGTTACCAAAATCCCACATATCTTTAAGATATTTCTTAAATTCTCTCCCTTATGAGGTAATGGTAGATCTATCAATTAGTTATAGTTATTTTACTGATATCAATTTTGTTTATGAATTATTAAGTGATTAAAACTCATAATTCTGTAACAAAATTGGTAACGGAATTACCCAAAAATCAGTAACGGAATAACTGCAACTGAATTGGCTACAATGGGAAATCATAATTGTCACAAACCACAGTTACCGTCCGCTGGCATACTGTTATGTTCAGCTCAAACATTTTTCTGTTGTCTTTCTCTCATCTGGTGGTCAAACCAAGTGTTAAAACAGTCTTATGTCAGAACAACTACCTACCTCTCTTATTCCCTATCTCTCTGTCTGGTTCTCACTCTCTAGTTAACGTCACCTTTCCCGGATCTTACTGACACCTACCCTCTCTTTCCATTTACTGTAACCAGCCCCCTCACCCGCCGAGCACCGGCCAACACCGGACGTCCACGCACGTTGAAAAGTAGTTGAAATTTGGTCAGTTCACCCTGAACTTAATGTTAACGTCCACAGACAGACCGGACCAAATCTGAACCTTTGATAGACGTTTGTTTGACAAGTTTGGATAGTACAGTAAATAATAATATATTGCAGTAGATTACAGTATATTGTACTATACAGTACTGAACTATACTCTTCTTTACTGTACTGAATTCTACTGTACTATACAGTACTCTACTGTACTCTACTGCACTCTACTCTCTCCTACTCTGCTCTGCTGTGCTTTGCTGTGCTGTATTCTATTGCACCTCACTGTACTGTGTTGAGCTGCGTTGTGATGTCCAAACTTGTGAAACATGAGGAGAAGTGCATTCGTATCCATTATTATGCATTTCTGTGGAGTACAGATCAGGGACCAATGATGTAATAACGTTACCGGGTGCAGTTCAATAACCCAAATATATTTTTTCAAACTCAAGGGTGCCATGTCATAGCTGACACCCTATTCTTTCTGCAGATATCTTTGAATCTTAAGACAGAGCAGATACTTAATAGAGGTTTTGGAAAACGTGGTCGCATAAAAATCGAAGGAAGATTTGAACGTAATTCCGTGATCAAAGTTTGCACCTGCACAGTTTTTCCACTAAAATAGTTTTTATAAATGTTTTAGTGGACATTTTTAGAAGTAGTCCTTGTGCATATACTTGTATGGTTTGTTAAACTTTTAAATCAATGGTTTTTGTTTGGCATACATTGTAAAGTGAAAAAACGGAGTCAGCTCGTAATTCTGTTATGGTGGAATTGCCTTTAAAGCTACATGGCATGATGTCACTAGATCTCCATGGAGATAAAACCATGTGTTATAGCCTGTCTATGGTTAGGGTATCTCTTCCTTCATGCTGTTATTGCTCACAACAGTAAAACAGTCCTACATACAATTCACTCAGGTTTTTGGGGGACTTAGTTTCTTTCTGTAGTGAATGTTTTACCAAATGCGTGTGAACCCTACTATTGTCAATGTTTTGCATATATGCCTAGAAACTGCTCAGTCCATTGTCTTACACTGAGCATAGAGTAGTGAGAGGAGGAAGGAGGGAGAGAGCAGAGGGAGAAGGAGGAGAGGAGCGGTTTCCTTTATCAGTTTCCTTTTCCTTATCTTAGTAGTTCCCTGCTCTGTCGCTCTTTGACCTCAGTGTGTTTGTGCTGTGTTTTATCCCTGGAAGCTGTCAGTCAGTCGTCAATTGTGATAGTGTGAACCAAAGAGCTTGTCCTTCCTGTGGAATTCTCAGACCTCTCTCTCTTTATCTTCTCTCTCTAGAGCAGAAAGTCAGAGTGAGTTTAAGTCAGGAGACCCAGACAGACCCTTTAGTGGAGCTAAGAACTATCCCACCCTGACCCTCTATCCTTCTCTTCTTCTCTCCCTCTCCCCTCCCTGTTTTCTTTCAGGGAGAAGACCCACCTCTGTTTTCTACCCCCTCTCCGCTGTCCTCTCCTCCTCCTCCTCTGTCTTTCCCAGAAATCCCAGAAATTCCCAACCAGGCAGGACCTGGAACCTCAAAGAGTAATCCTCTGCCTCTCTGTGATTATTTGGATGGTCAGATAGAATGGTGATCAGATCAACCTACCTGTGTCTCTGTTCTGTGTGGTCCCAATGAGTCAGTGTTGGAAACAGCAGCACCAGCTCACTAACTACCGTGAAGACCTGGCCAAACACAGCCATGTTGCTTTTGGAGGCTTCGGAATGTTTTTTTTTCTTCTTCTCTCTTGATGATTTATTGGGAGCTTGTTTGGGTTGCTGTCTCATTGTGAAGTGTAATTTGGCACTCAATGGACCTATGATTCTTAAAGAGAGAAAGGAGGATTGTGGGTGTAGTAAAGAGGGGGCGGGGGGTAAGGAGAGGGAGAAAGTGGGAGATGGGATGTGGAAGAGTGAGATAGGGGATACAGGGTGAGATGGGGAATAGAAAGAAAGCGAGGGAGGGAGAATTTGAGTGTTTGAGGTTAGAGAGGGGAGAAAGGAGAGGAAGAAAGATGGAGAGAGGGAGTGTTGGGATAGAGAGAGAGGGAAAAGGAAAAGGATAAAGAGAGCGGGAGTGAGTGTAGGAGGGGAATCATGAGGGGGAGATAAATGCAGGTGAAAAACGCAGAAGAAAAACTATGAACAACTTCCTGCCTTGGCTGCAAGCCTTTTCTCTCTAGCTACGTAACTTCAACTTTCCTCTTTCTTTTAAATCATGTTATTTTCCCCCCTCTGTTGCACTTTGTGGCTCGGCCCGTTGCCCTGGCGACAGTCCAGCTGTGGACAACGCCAAAACAAAGCCAGAGCAAGTGTTCTGTGGAGCAAACTTCTGCCAGAGTTCCCGCGTGGGTGTCTCTCTGTCTCTCTGTTTCTGTTCTACAGTACACTGTTCTGTGTACACACACACACACACACACACACACACACACACACACACACACACACACACACACACACACACACACACACACACACACACACACACACACACACACACACACACACACACACACACACACACACACACACACACACTGAGCTTGCTTGTTGCAATAATCTTACTCACAAAGATCAGGTAGAAAAGGAGCCGAAAGGAGAGAAGGAAAGCAATTTGTCAGCCTGTGTGAAAAGCAGCTGTGCAATAAGTTGGAAGTGTTGCTGACTGTCATCCTAATGCTTCCCTAGAGCCAGTCTCTGCTGGGTGTGCGTGTTTGTGCGCGCGTGCATCCTATCCCATTCCCATGGAAAGATATTCATGTCTGAGAATACAACAGAAAGAGAAGCAGGACGCAACCAAGGCTGCATCCTAAAAATGGCACCCTATTTCCTACTATCTACCCTGGTAAAAAAAAATTGTGCACTGTGTAAGGAGTAGGGTGCCATTTGGGTCGAAAAAACTTAGGATCGAATGGAATTAGAGCTCATTGTGAGGTCAGCAGTTCCCTGGAGTAGGAGGGAGGAGACAATTTACAAATTCCTTGGGAGGAGAGGGGAAGGGGTGAGGAGGGAGAGAGGGAGGGGGGAGATCAGAGGGAAGGGGAGGAGAGGATTCCAAAGAAATTCAATTTACATTTCAATGGTGATTCATCATCAGATTATAGCTAAGGGTGTGTCTGAAATGGATTAATATTCCTTATGAATTGCATTCAACTGAAATAGTTGTAAATGAGAACTTAACATACCTGGCACACCTGGTCAAATATAGAAATTGAATGAACGAATGGTTGAGAGAAAGAGAGGAAGAATGAGAGAAAGCCTGTTCTGTTATGTTCCCGTGTGTGTAATGGTGTACTGTAGGCTGGGCTACATGTGCTGAACAGCACTGGAGTTTCCGGACAGTTGAGCTGTTGGCCCCAAACTCATCTCTCTGGGCCAATCTTCTCAGGCAGGAAACCAGCAGCCATGCAGCTCTTGAGGACTGCAGTTATCCTCTATGCACCTATCCTCTGTTATTCTCTGCAGATCTTTTAGCTGTCCCCCAGTCCACCAGTTCACTGTAGCGCTGCTTACTTCTCCTCCACTCCTCCACTCGTTTCTGCTTACACTGCACAGGGCATCTGTACACTCTGTTTATTCTACCATCAGAGCTCAGATTCCGATCGAATGTAGAAAGAAAGGGAGAGAGAGAGAGAGAGAGAGAGAGAGAGAGAGAGAGAGAGAGAGAGAGAGAGAGACACACACACAGATAAGATAGAAGTCAGAAAGAGAGAGGGGGGAGTGGAGAGGGAGAGAGAGAACGAGGGAGAGAGGAGGGGGCTCACTTCCGTTTGGTCTTGCAGGGTTGGTTTCCAGAGATAGACAGACTGTAATCATTAAAGGGATACTTCGGGATTTTGGCAATGAGGCCCTTTAACCACTTTCCCAGAGTCAGATGAACTCCTGGATATAATTGTTGTGTCTCTGTGTCCAGTCTGAAGGAAGTTAAAGGTGGTTTTGCGAGCCAATGCTAAGTGGCGCATGCTAGCAGATACCCATAGACTTCCAGCCATTGTGCTAACGCTAGTTAGCAATTGCGCTTCAACTTCCTTCAAACTGCATGCAGAGGCATTGCCAAAATTCCAAAGTATCCCTTTAGCATGTAACTGTCCAAACATTCCATCCTACAGTAAACAAGCATGTGACAAATGCAAATCATTCTCTCTCTTTCTCTCCAAAGGTACACATTTATTATTAATATCATGAATTTGGCATGCTATTTATAGTGCTAATGCTAGCTACTTCTAAACTTCCAAAGATCCAATCGACGATGGACAAATGATGGTATACATAGCTTCACGTTGAAATCACGGTATCCTTTGGACAACATAAACCCAACCTCACTCTGAAGTTACTTTCACATGCAGCCTGTGTACGAGAAGTGAGTTGCTTTCAACTCGTCGACGTCATTCAGGTAGTCTTACGCAGAAGGAGTACGGAAGCTGATCAACATCTAAAGGTGTTGACGCGACAGCTCCGCTGAATCGAACACGGCTTGTTTCCCCAAGCTAAGCAGGGTACATAGAGGTGTGCATCTGGATGGTAGACTTGTTCTCACTTTTTCCTCTCTTCTCGTCTTTTAGATCTGCGAAACCTCTAAAGCAAAGCCCAGACCTGGCCAGCTGTGCGTGTGTGTGTGAGAGAGAGAGAGGTTCGAGAATGATGCATTTGCCTCATGCTTGTTCACTGTAAGATGGAATGTTTGGACAGACACATGCTAAAGGGACACTTTGGGATTTTGGCAATGCCTCTGCGTGCAGTTTGAAGGAAGTTGAAGCGCAATCGCTAACTAGCGTTAGCACAATGGCTGGAAGTCTATGGGTATCTGCTGTGATGTAGTTTGGTGGCAGGCTAATTCAGACTTACTGACACTGAACTCCCATTGCTCGCCCTCGTTGCCTCTCCTCCTGCCTCCTCACTCCGGTTTCCATGGAGATGGATAGAATGGTTATAGAGATGGAATGGATATTGGTGTATTGTGGGAGCGCCCATAGGAAGTTAGTACTCCTGACCTCCCAAAGGGACTGACTACATTACCCATGCTCCTCGGCTGCTCTTCCTCTCCTTCCTCCTCATCCTAGTTGTCCTCCGTTCACTGTACCTCCTGTTCTCCTCCGATCCTCCCATCCCCATCTTCTCTCCTCTCCCCTACTTTCTCTTCTCCTTTTCCTCCTTCCTTTCTCCTCTGTCTATGGTAATAGTGGTGTATTTTATGGGAATATGGTTTCATTTTAGACTCTTTTGAAGGACAGAGCTGTATCTATGGTATTTCTCTCTAACACCCCTCTGTTTGTAGTGGGGCGTTTCTATCGATATTTGGCGGCGATTGGACCATTCTAATTGGGCAATGGCCTGATGTCAAGATCCACAAACTGGCCTGGGCTCTGAGGTGCCGTAATGGTGGACCGATCACTTCCAGATGGAGGAAGAGAGAAAGGGAACAGATACAATTCATTATGAGAAACATAGGAAGTGGCTCCAAATCCAAATTGTTGTCTAGGTCTCTACTTGTTTTTTGAACTGTTCTAATTTAAAAAAAGAAAATTCTGCTTTAAATACAGAGAGATAAAATTAAATGACTCACAGAAATGAAAGTAAAAAGGAGACAAGGGAAGGACGGTAGGAAAGGATGCTATTTTAGTGTAGCCCATGCCTCAGAGTAAGCTGCTGGGCACTGTGGGAAAAACTAAAGTATGTGTTGGCAGCAGGGGCAGGTTGTTGTGGTGAGGGGGGTGTGTGGGTGGGTGTGTGTGTCGGCAGGGGGCTATACGCTAGGACACAATAACAGAACAAACAGTTCTGCCACCCGCTGCATGCATGCTGGCGCTTTGATGAGCTCTGTGTGTCTGTGTGTGTGTGTTCGGTGCCCTGCCCCTCCCCTGCCCTCCCCTGCCAAGTTTAAGTTTGGCAGGTGCGTGACTCTGAAGTGTGCAGGCGTGGTGTTAGTAAACATAGGGTATGTGTGTATCAGAGTATGTGTCTATATGCCTGTGTGTGTATGTGTGTGTGTGTGTGTATCTGTGTAAGTGTGTGTGTGTGTGAGTGTTTGTTAACAGCTCAATGTACAACACGGGTCACATGGAATGTCTGTGCTTGCTATTCCTACTTTTGGTGGTGAATTAAGGATCCCTACTTCTCATTAGTAGCCTAGCTATACGGTACAAAGGCAGATGCTCTATAAAACTTTGTAGGTGTGCCTTTTCTCCCTTATCGTCTGGCATGTGATCATTTGTGGCAACCTATAAAATACTAACATGGCAGGCTTTTCTGAAAAATCATTTTTATAGAGAAAGAAAACCTGGGCCCTAGGTACATGTTATGACGTTTTTGTGAAGGTAGTTAGACCGCTGATACTATGTTTCGTTATCTTCCGTATACAAATACAATCACTAGATTATGGAATTATTGACTTGAATAGGGATGGCCTCTCTAGTGATTGTATTTCTTTGTTTTCCCACCTACAACACTAGGAGAAGTAGAACAGGGACATACAGACAGCAGAGTTGGCAGACGTCTGTCACTTTCTTATTGTGTGTGTGTGTGTGGAGCAAAGTTTTCTTCACTTTTCTGTTAGGTAATTATATTGTTTCTAAATCATTCTATATTTCAATATGTATATTATTGACAATGTTGCACCTGCTGCTTCCACTGTGGACTGTAATTATAATGTAAAGCTTGACAGGTGTGGGTTTGGTGTTTCTGTTCGTAATTGTACAGTAAGTAATTTGTGAGTGTAAAGACTATATTGTGTGTGTGGCTCCCTGTTTCTGTGTTGGTAGGTACATAGCCCCAGCTGTGAATTATGTGTCACTTGGTGACTGTGTGTATGGTGTGAGCCCTGGCTAGACTAGAGCGGTGTGCATGTGTGTGTCAAGAGGGCTGAGGCAGCAGAATCCACTGCAGTCTGGAGGGATGTGATGATGATGAGAGGGAGGGGGTAAACACACACACACACACACACACATACACACACACACACTTAGAGACAGGCGCATGAGTGAATAAACACACATTTTAATGAGGTGGAAGTGGCACACGCATAAATACACACACACACACACACCTCGTGGGTGTATGAATCGTCGCTGGAGCTGTCACTGTCGCCTGATCCTAGGACGGAGAGGAAGAGAGGGGGAGAAAGGAGGAGTGCAAACAAGAGGAGAGAATGAGATAAGAACAAGAGAAGAAAGGGAGAAAAAGAGAAGGAAAGATACAGATGAGGAAGAGAGGAATAGTGCAGATTGGAGGAGAAAGGTAAATAAAGACGGGAGAAAAGAGGAGTGTGGACGTAGCAGGTTGACATTTATTGTCTTGTCCTTTAGGCAGAAGTGAACGATTTCTGCTAGACAGTCCAGCTGCAAAGTCAAAATTGTCAAAATGTAAAAATTCAAGGTTAGGGGTATGGTTAGAATTAGGTTTAAAATCTGATTTTATGACTTTGTGGCTGTGCCAGATAGTGGCCACTGCAGACCTGCCTCCAGAACATGATTCGTGAGAAAAAACGGTAACTTGTGTGGACGAATAGAGATATTGATAGGCACCGAGGAGAGAGGAACTGTGAACAGAGAGACTGATTGATAGAGCGAGGTCATAGCAGGTGTGTGGTTGGAGAAAGAGATTGATAGACAGAGCGAGGGAGGAGAGGCGTGATGCGGTGGAAGAGAAGGAGGTCTCCAGGACAGGGGAGGCCGGAGGAGGAGAAAGGCTCTGACACAACATTCACCATGCCCTTCTTTAGTAGAGGTAAGAGCATGATTGTGTGTGTGTGTGTGTGTGTGTGTGTGTGTGTGTGTGTGTGTGTGTGTGTGTGTGTGTGTGTGTGTGTGTGTGTGTGTGTGTGTGTGTGTGTGTGTGTGTGTATACAGTGGGGTCCATAATTATTGGCACCTTTTGATAAAGATGAGCAAAAAAGACTACAAAATAAATGATTCAAATATTGAGCTACGTTGTATGCAAAAAAAGGGGGACATTATTTTACATGAATACAATTGCTCAAAGCGATAGATTTTGTTTAACAAGTAAAATGATTGGCACCCCTCTTTTCAGTACTCCAGCACCCTACGCTTGCAAGCCTTTTTCTAAAATGTTTTATGAGATTGGAGAACCCATTGGGCGAGATCTTGGACCATTCCTCCATACAGACCCTTTCCAGATTGTTGATATCCTTCGTCTGCGCTTAAGGACTTCCCTCTCCAATTCAAGCCATGGGTTTTCAATGGGGTTCAAGTCCGGAGACTGAGATGGCCATTGCAAATTGTTGATTTTTGTGGCCAAATCATAATTTCTTCTTGCTTGGGGTTATTGTCTTGCTAAAAGATCCATTTGCGGCCAAGTGTCAGCCTCCTGGCAGAGGCAGCCAGGTTTTTGGCTAAAATGTCCCGGTACTTGGTGAAGTAAAGGATGCCTTTACTTTAAAAGACTGCTGAATTTCTTGATTTTGCCAAATGTTTTGGCTTGCTCATTAACCACTGGTATTGGCCATGACTGCAGCCAAACGAGAGTTGTTTTGGGGTGTGTGTTTTGATGTCGGCTTTTCTTGGGTGTGTCTTTGCCTGATTTTGCCTAGTTTTTTGGCTTGCTCATTAAAAAATGTTAACGGCCACGACTGAAGCCAAACTAGAGTTGTCTTGGGGTTGTGTTTTGATGTAGGATTTTCTTGGGCGTGTCTTTGCCATTCAATCACAACAAACAAGGGCAGTAGTTAGTAGTGACAGCGAAGTAAGCTAAGCTAGGTTTGATAGGGAGAGAGGTTTTGAAGTTGAGGACTTCTCCCTTCCTGACTTCTCCCCTTTCTCTGTCAAATCACAATTATGACAAGATAGCAAGAACCAGCATCTGGAATGTATTTCATGAGACACTCTTGCCTTGCAACAAAAGGACAGCTAGTTTCCATCCTTCTTCAATACAAAAACTAGGAGGCTCATGGTTCTCACCCCCTTTTCATAGACTTTTCACCCCCTTCCATAGACCTACACAGTAATTATGACAACTTCCGGAGGACGTCCTCCAACCTATCAGAGCTCTTGCAGCATGAACTGACATGTTGTCCACCCAATCAAAGGATTAGAGAATTAATATATTACTGAAAGCAAAAGCTACAGCTAGCTAACACTGCATAAATATATTGAGTAGTTGACTCAAAGAGAGAAAGACAATATTTGAACAGAATTGAAGAAATTAATTTATTCAAAAATGAAGGAGAAGCAAGAGAGAGACAGGGAGCTAGCTGTATTTAGTTGTATTATTTTCACTTTCACTTACTCAAGTCCAGGTAAACTTTTGGTTTTATGAATTTATTGCAACCGGGGCTCGCCGGTGTAAATGCTTGGTAACTGTACACTGTACTGCATAATTGTAGTGGGTTTACTAACTCGTTAGTTCTAGTAGCTATGTTGACTGACGTTAGCTAATATGGTGACAACAAGGTAGGCTGTGTGTAGCGGTTAGCGGTTATGATATGAAGGTTTGACTTGGAAAGGTTTTTTCACCCGGTCACAGACAGCTAATGTGTTGTGCACTGAAGCCCACAAGCGAAGGGAAAGGTGTGAGGAGGAGAGTGCACAGAAGCAATAAGTAATTAACGAGCAAAGTAATCATGCTGTTTGTATGTGACTGCTATGAAAGTGAACTGTGTTTGCGTGTGATAGGGCTGTATTCATTCCGCCGATTCTGTTGATAAACGTTTCTTAAACGGAACGAAACGGGATAAACATACCTGGATTTGTCCAAAAGAAACTCTTGTTTGCAACTGTTGGACTAATGATTACACCCTAGATCACCTAGATGCAGGAAATATTGTGCAAGGCAGTATTGAATGTGTCACTCACTGTATGTAACCTTGATTAGGCTACGTTGTAAACTTTCATTCATAGGCTAGGCTGTAGCAGCCTCATGATGGGTATAGAGAAAATTCAAGAATCATGGATTAACCTAAACCTATCGATGTAACATTGGGCTGGGTGAATGGAATATGAATGACAGTCATCCAATATGCTGTAATAGAAAAAAATAATCATCCTCCCTCATCTTAAACGTTACTGACTGCCACTGATCACGACCAACTTCAAATTCACCATGACTCATTCTTCTCTTTTTATCCAAGACAGTTGAGGCCTCACAGCAAAGTGTCTCTTCAGATCATTCCCTCTAGCCTCAGGAAAGGAGAAGACTGACAGTACCCAGGCTCAAATGATCATCCAGTACCATAGAGTGGATCCCTGGCAGGGACACACAGACAGAGCCAGTCTGCAGAACAGACTATGTGAAGGAGAATGATGTTGTTTATTATTAGAAGAGACGGAGGATCTGAGCAGCGTACAGGTAGTGTGTGTGGGTGTGTAGATAGTGTGTGTGTGCAGGAAAGATGTATCTGTCTCTGATCTTTGATCTTAATGTCACTTGGAGCCTTTGAGAGAAGCCTGTTCACTAGTTATGAACTTGTTGAATTGATAAGATATTCAGAAGTCTATTTTTGAAGAAGTGAAGGGGGAGAGAGAGTGATGAAGAGAAACGGGACGCAAAGAGAGAGCAAGCGAGTGTGAGAAATAAATATATAGTAGAGTCTTGCAAGATCTGTCCAGAAGGCATTACTCTGAAGTTAGTTGCATGACACAGATTTGTTTGATTTCTCTTTGGTCCAGATGACTGTTGAATAATGCGGGTGTACCTGCTGCTCCTGTCCCTGTATGTGTATGTGTGTATGGTATGCCAGAGATGATGGTGTGTGTGTGCTCATGTTGGGTACCTGGGCAAAAGGCCTCGATCCTGGGGTCTCATTTAGAAATGTTGCTACGCACAAAATATTCCCCAAACCATGCGTGCACACAGTTTCTAGTGGTTGAAGTAATTGCATTGCAGGAAGGCAAGCCTTGTGCATGAACATATGATGATACTCTTATTCATAACAGAAAAACAGGTAGCTAAAATATAATAACAAGATGTAAGCATTTGCCGTTAGCGAGAAGAGCGAAAACAAAATAATTTGATCTTTGCATTGGAAAATTATTCGAAATAGGCTTCTAATTTCCTATTTTAAGATCATTGCAGAATACATTCCTCACCTTTTCTGACTGTGATGGTTTCATGCTCGCGAAATATCCTATAGGCCTACAACAAGTTAGGATAGGCTACCATTCGTCCCATCTCATTTAATTGGACCCACTTCACAGTAGTAAATACAGTGGCTTGCGAAAATATTCTCCCCCCTTGGCATTGTTCCTATATAATTTGATTTACACAACATGCCTACCACTTTGAAGATGCAAAATATTTTTTATTGTGAAATAAACAAGAAATAAGACAAAAAACAGAACTTGAGCGTGCATAACTATTCACCCCCCCGCACAAAGTCAATACTTTGTAGAGCCACCTTTTGCAAGTACAGCTGTCAGTCTCTTGGGGTACAAGTATGTCTCTATAAGCTTGGCACATCTAGCCACTGGGATTTTTGCCCATTCTTCAAGACAAAACTGCTCCAGCTTCTTCAAGTTGGAAGGGTTCCGCTGGTGTACAGCAATCTTTAAGTCATAACACAGATTCTCAATTGGATTGAGGTCTGGGCGTTGACTAGGCCATTCCAAGACATTTTAAATGTTTCCCCGTAAACCACTCGAGTGTTGCTTTAGCAGTATGCTTAAGGTCATTATCCTGCTGGAAGGTGAACCTCCATCCCAGTCTCAAATCTCTGGAAGACTGAAACAGGTTTCCCTCAAGAATTTCCCTGCATTTAGCACCATCTATCATTCCTTCAATTCTGACCAGTTTCCCAGTCCCTGCCAATGAAAAAAATCCACACAGCATGATGCTGCCACCACCATGCTTCACTGTGGAGATGGTGTTCTTGGGGTGATGAGAGGTGTTGGGTTTGCACCAGACATAGCGTTTTCCTTTATGGCCAAAAAGCTACATTTTAGTCTCATCTGACCAGTACCTTCTTCCATATGGTTGAGGAGTCTCCCACATGCCCTTTGGCGAGCACCAAACGTGTTTGCCTATTTTTTCCTTTAAGCAATGGCTTTTCTCTGGCCACTCTTCCGTAATGCCCAGCTCTGTGGAGTGTATGGCTTAAAGTGGTCCTATGGACAGATACTCCAATCTCTGCTGTGGAGCTTTGCAGCTCCTTCAGGGTTATCTTTGGTCTCTTTGTTGCCTCTCTGATGAATGCCATCCTTGCCTCTTGGAAGAAGGTACTGGTCAAGTTTGTAGTAGTCCAATATTCTTTCCATTTAAAAAAAATGGATTTAATGTTACTCTGTGGAATGTTGAAAGTTTATATATTTTTTGCAACAAAATAGGAAAAATGCCAAGGGGGATGAATACTTTTGCAAGGCACTGTAGATAAGCTATTTCAAGTATTTTGCTCTATACGATCCTATCCGATGCAGAGTTTAACAGTAGAACAGACGATTCACTTTTTCCATTGACAATATTTCATTTATAAACATTCTATATATCTCATAACCATTACAGAATCAATTTCTCAACTTATCTGGCAATGATGAGTTCATAATCCCGAAGTAGCTATACAAGTTACCATGCACATCTCTACTCCTCCGACTGCAGTTTATCACAGTGCCATCCGCTTTGTCACTAAAGCACCTTATACCACCCACCACTGCGACTTGTATGCTCTAGTCGGCTGGCCCTCGCTACATATTCGTCGCCAGAGCCACTGGCTCCAGGTCATCTACAAGTCCATGCTAGGGAAAGCTCCGCCTTATCTCAGTTCACTGGTCACGATGGCAACACCCATCCGTAGCACGCGCTCCAGCAGGTGTATCTCACTGATCATCCCTAAAGCCAACACCTTATTTGGCCGCCTTTCGTTCCAGTACTCTGCTGCCTGTGACTGGAACGAATTGCAAAAATCGCTGAAGTTGGAGACTTTTATCTCCCTCACCAACTTCAAACATCTGCTATCTGAGCAGCTAACCGATCGCTGCAGCTGTACATAGTCTATTGGTAAATAGCCCACCCATTTTCACCTACCTCATCCCCATACTGTTTTTATTTATTTACTTTTCTGCTCTTTTGCACACCAATACCTCTACCTGTACATGACCATCTGATCATTTATCACTCCAGTGATAATCTGCAAAATTGTAATTATTCGCCTACCTCCTCATGCCTTTTGCACACAATGTATATAGACTCCCCTTTTTTTTCTACTGTGTTATTGACTTGTTAATTGTTTACTCCATGTGTAACTCTGTGTTGTCTGTTCACAATGCTATGCTTTATCTTGGCCAGGTCGCAGTTGCAAATGAGAACTTGTTCTCAACTAGCCTACCTGGTTAAATAAAGGTGAAATAAAAATAAATAAAATAAAAAAATTGAATTGGGCCTATTAGTCTATTATTATATCATCCCGAAAGGTAGCGCGTTTTTTTAACATACAGTAGAATTGAATAGGTGAACAGAAAGTAAATATTTTGCATTGAAGTGTGCAGGCTACCACTACAAGTAAGCCTGCAGTAGTTTTCATTTTTTTTTCCAGAGTAGACAATGTTTCAGAATTGATGGGATATTTAGGTTCAGGGAAAATGTAAATGCAAAACATTGAATTCAAACGATCTGTTTACAGGTCCACAACAATTTGTCATTGTTTTTGTCGTTTAGAAATGGTCAGATAGGCTACAGCAAATGTCACGGCAAAGGAAAACATTCTGCCAAAATCTCCAAAGATATTTGATCAAGTTCGCCATTGCTATTTGCTTTAGATATACTGTCTTGGCTTCATTCCAATACTTCCAAAGTACAGTGCCTTGCGAAAGTATTCAGCCCCCTTGAACTTTGCGACCTTTTGCCACATTTCAGGCTTCAAACATAAAGATATAAAACTGTATTTTATTGTGAAGAATCAACAACAATTGGGACACAATCATGAAGTGGAACGACATTTATTGGATATTTCAAACTTTTTTAACAAATCAAAAACTGAAAAATTGGACGTGCAAAATTATTCAGCCCCTTTACTTTCAGTGCAGCAAACTCTCTCCAGAAGTTCAGTGAGGATCTCTGAATGATCCAATGTTGACCTAAATGACTAATGATGATAAATACAATCCACCTACGTGTAATCAAGTCTCTGTATAAATCCACCTGCACTGTGAGTCTCAGAGGTCCGTTAAAAGCGCAGAGAGCATCATGAAGAACAAGGAACACACCAGGCAGGTCCGAGATACTGCTGTGAAGAAGTTTAAAGCCGGATTAGGATACAAAAAGATTTCCCAAGCTTTCAACATCCCAAGGAGCACTGTGCAAGCAATAATATTGAAATGGAAGGAGTATCAGACCACTGCAAATCTACCAAGACCTGGCCGTCCCTCTAAACTTTCAGTTCATACAAGGAGAAGAATGATCAGAGATGCAGCCAAGAGGCCCATGATCACTTTGGATGAAATGCAGAGATCTAAAGCTGAGGTGGGAGACTCTGTCAATAGGACAACAATCAGTCGTATATTGCACAAATCTGGCCTTTATGGAAGAGTGGCAAGAAGAAAGCCATTTCTTAAAGATATCCATAAAAAGTGTCGTTTAAAGTTTGCCACAAGCCAACTGGGAGACACACCAAACATGTGGAAGAAGGTGCTCTGGTCAGATGAAACCAAAATTGAACTTTTTGGCAACAATGCAAAACGTTATGTTTGGCGTAAAAGCAACACAGCTCATCACCCTGAACACACCATCCCCACTGTCAAACATGGTGGTGGCAGCATCATGATTTGGGCCTGCTTTTCTTCAGCAGGGACAGGGAAGATGGTTAAAATTGATGGGAAGATGGATGGAGCCAAATACAGGACCATTCTGGAAGAAAACCTGATGGAGTCTGCAAAAGACCTGAGACTGGGACGGAGATTTGTCTTCCAACAAGACAATGATCCAAAACATAAAGCAAAATCTACAATGGAATGGTTAAAAAATAAACATATCCAGGTGTTAGAATGGCCAAGTCAAAGTCCAGACCTGAATCCAATCGAGAATCTGTGGAAAGAACTGAAAACTGCTGTTCACAAATGCTCTCCATCCAACCTCACTGAGCTCGAGCTGTTTTGCAAGGAGGAATGGGAAAAATGTCAGTCTCTCGATGTGCAAAACTGATAGAGACATACCCCAAGCGACTTACAGCTGTAATCGCAGCAAAAGGTGGCGCTACAAAGTATTAACTTAAGGGGGCTGAATAATTTTGCACGCCCAATATTTCAGTTTTTGATTTGTTAAAAATGTTTGAAATATCCAATAAATGTCGTTCCACTTCATGATTGTGTCCCACTTGTTGTTGATTCTTCACAAAAAAATACAGTTTTATATCTTTATGTTTGAAGCCTGAAATGTGGCAAAAGGTCGCAAAGTTCAAGGGGGCCGAATACTTTCGCAAGTCACTGTATATAGCAAATAAGGGTGTTATTGTCACCATAGAAGGCAACTGATGGGCATTTTTCAGGCAGAGTTATAATGCTTGTTCACACGTGCACAGTGCACAGTTTCATGACAAGTCTGATTTATAAAGGGAAACTTGCGCCGAGTTTATAAATCTCAATATTTATGTGAGTGCCCAGTCCTTAAAAAAATGACGCACACAGATATTTGGTGTAAATTGTCAAAGTTATAAATGAGACCCCTGGTGTCTTGTCCTCCGCCTCCACACAGTCAACCGTCTCACACACACACACACCTTCCCAGCTCAGTCACTGCTGCAACGCAGCAGAAAATAAGGAATCTGGAATGATATCTAGAATGTTGGTAAGTCTCCGTGTTCTGTTAAGTAAAGATGTGTGAGTGGGGGATGTAAAGTGGAAGGAAGGAATACAGTGGTGGATTCTGAGAGGAAAGGAAGAAAAGGGGGGTTGGGAGATATTGGGAGAGTGTTGGAGGAGAGGAGTGGCTGTGACGGGCCCCACGTTCCACAAATGAGCTCCGGCCTAGGCATGTGTGTGAGAGTGAGAGTGAGAGTGAGAGTGAGAGAGATGTGCGCAGGACCCCGAGCAGGAGCGAGACGAGAGTCAGAGGCATCCCCCTATGGGCTTGTAATGCACAGCAGATGTTTTCCACTTTCTCTCTCTCTTTTTGTTTCTCTCCTTCTCTCTCTTTCTTATTAAACTCCCAGTCATGTGACAAGTGGGAATGGGGCCAGGGAAATAACTGACTCCTGACTCTCACCCCCTCCCTCCCTCACACACACACACACACACACACACACACACACACACACACACACACACACACACACACACACACACACACACACACACACACACACACACACACACACACACACACACACACACACACACACACACACACACACAATTAAGAAGGGTTTGGAAAGATGTATCTATTTTATTCAACAAAGAACATCAACAGTATATGAGAGTGCACGAAGAAGAACTCTAAAAAATATGTTAACTGTTTAAATACAACCAAACATTATTTGCTGTTTATTACTGTACAAGTCCTACTGTATGAGTCCTGTTTGACCTGTGTGTTGATGTAGGCTACTGTATTATTATGTTGTTACCAAGAACGTATGAAACGCACATGAAACACACTTGAAGCAAACATGAAGCAGCCATCATTGTACTGTGCCTTGCAAAAGTATTCAGAACCCTCGTATTTCTTCACATTTGTGTTACAAAGTGGGATTACAATTGATTTAATTCTGATTTTTTTTGTCAACAATCTACAAAAGATACACTAAAGTCAAATTGGTAGAAAAATGTTAACATTTTTAAAGATTTATAGAAATGAAATAATTGAAATATAGTTGTTAGATAAGTATTCAGCTCCCTGAGTGAATACATGTTAGAAACAACTCTGGCATCGATTACAGATTCTTGGGTAAGCTGTCTTCTTGGGTAAGCTGTCTTCTTGGGTAAGCTGTCTTCTTGGGTAAGCTGTCTTCTTGGGTAAGCTGTCTTCTTGGGTAAGTCTATAAGAGCTTTGCACACCTGAATTGTTCGATATTTCTCCATTTATTCTTTTCAGAATTCTTCAAGCTCTGTCAAGATGTTGGGGATCATGGCTAGACAGCAATTTTCAAGTCTTGGCATAGATTTTCAAGCAGATTTAAGTTAAAACTGTAACTTGGCGACTCAGGACCATTCACTGTATTCTTGGTAAGCAACTTAAGTGTAGGCCTTGTGTTGTAGGTTATTGTCCTGCTAAAAGGTGAATTATTCTCCCAGTCTCTGTTGTAAAGCGGACTGAAGCATGTTTGCCTGTGCTTAGCTCCCTCCCGTTTCTTTTTATCCTGAAAAAATCCTCAGTATTTGCCCATGTCAAGCATACCCATAACATGATGCAACCACCACCATGCTTGAAAATAAGGAGGTAGTTACTCAGTGATGTGTTGTGTTGGATTTGCCCCAAACAAAAGGCTTTGCATTTAGGCCAAAAAGTATACTCCTTTGCTGTGTTTTTTGCAGTATTACTTTAGTGCCTGTATACAGTCTATTTGGAAAGTATTCAGACCCTATGACTTTTTCCACATTTTGTTACTTTACAGCCTTATTCTAAAATGGATTAAATCCCCTCATCATTCTACACACAATACCCCATAATGACAAAGCGAAAACAGGTTTTTAGATTATTTTTTTATTTTAGTGAAAATAAAAAACAAAAATATCTTATTTACATAAGTATTTAGACCCTTTGCTATAAAACCTAAAATTGAAATCAGGTGCATCCCGTTTTCATTGATTATCCTTGAGCTGTTTCTACAACTTGATTGGAGTCCACCTGTGGTAAATTCAGTTGATTGGACATGATTTGCAAAAGCGCACACCTGTCAGAGCAAAAATGAAGCCATGAGGTCAAAGGAATTGTCCGTAGAGCTCCGAGACAGGATTATGTCGAGGCACAGATCTTGGGAAGGGTACCAAAACATTTCTGCAGAATTGAAGGTCTCCAAGAACATATTGGCCTCCATCATTCTTAATGGAAGAAGTTTGGAACCACCAAGACTCTTCCTAGAGCTGGCCCGGCAAACTGAGCAATCAAGGGAGAACGCCTTGGTCAGGGAGGTGACCAAAACCCAATGGTCTCTCTGACAGAGCTTCCAACAGGACAACAACCCTAAGCACACAGCCAAGACATTGAGGAGTGACTTCGGGACACGTTTTTGAATATCCTTGAGTGGCCCAGCCAGAGCCCGGACTTGAACCTGATCAAACATCTCTGGAGAGACTTGAAAATAGCTATGCAGCGGTGCTCCCCATCCAACCTGAGAGAGCTTGAGAGGGTCTGCAGAGAAGAATGGGAGAAACTTCCCAAATACAGATGTGCCACTCTTGTAGCGTCATACCCAAGAAGACTCGAGGCTGTAATCGCTGCAAAAGATGCTTCAACAAAGTACTAAGGGTCTGAATACTTGTACATTTAAATGTGTTTTTAGTTTCAATACATTTGGTAAAAAAATCACAACCTGTTTTTACCCATTAGGCGGTTTTGTGTGTAGATTGATGAGGGGGGGAAAGATTTAGTCCATTTTAGAATAAGGCTGTAATGCAACAAAATGTGGAAAAAGTCTAGGAGTCTGATTTCATCTGCCAGTCTACACTATTGAAACATTTTTTTTGTAACATTAAACATTAGTATCTTTGTAACATTAAAACTAGTGGCAACAGCTGCCAGCACCTTAAAGGAGACGAAACCTTAACTTTACTGGAGTATTGAAACACATGGTTGTGAGGGTATTAGGACAGATTTAAGGTGTACTGAAACACTCATCCTGAGGTGTGCTGAAGCATGACGTGGTGTGTTGTTACGCCACATAATCAAGAGCTGTGAAACACCTTGCCAGGGACCGCGAGCACTAACCCAGAAAAGCTTAAATACTATTATGGTGTTTCGCATCCTGTGTAGTGCAGAATTAGATCCCTTCTCTGAAGCTCCTAAACACAATGAAGGTGTTTATACTTGACAATAGAGTTTGCTAGAGGGCACACCTGCAACAAATGCCCTCTCTCCATGTCCATGCCTCAGATTGGGGTTATTCTGAACAGTATGGAAGCACAATGTTTGAAGTTCACATTTAGCCTTTATTCTAAACAGTTGTCTTCTGATATGGGGGCCCACGTTCCGCACGTGGTGAATGACTGTGTGGTTGAGTGGGTCAACTTCCAAATCAATTTGCCATCTTACTGCCCCAGCAGTTGGGGGTTCAATTCCCACATCCAACTTTCACTCCTTCTCTGTTTCTAATCTGTCTACACATGCTCAGTGTATGAAGGGTGGTTCAGCACAACAGTTTAATCCTGCTGAGTGGACTAAGGCAGTCTTTTGACAAGCAGAAGACCTGGGTTCACATCCACCTTCTCGCATGAATGTCAGCAATGAATGCCCACTGTACATGCCACCTCTGCTATAATTTACGTAGCCCTAAATATATATATATTTTTTTACATGATTAATAATCTCACAATGGGCCTGACCACTGTGCCAAAGTCTACCCTAGGAAAAGTATTTCATACCCAGTGTCTTTTTTAAAATGTTAATCGAAATATTGAGTGAAAATCCTCATCAATCAACCATCAACCATTTGCAATTTAAAACCATTTGCTTGTATGAGAGACAGTCTGCCAAAACATTATTTTTGAGGTTTGATGCTGCACTTTACATGCACTGAAACACCAAAAAAGTGTTTTCACAACACTCTTAAAAGCACAACTATTCAGATCCAAGAACCCTTTGGGTGTTTCAGAATACTTCCATTCTTACATAGGGTTGGTTTTTACTATGGTTTTACTACACAATGATAGTGTTTTTGAGTCTTTCTATTTTTACAGTGTAGGGTCTGGTCTCTGGGATCCAATGCAAAACCTTTTTCCCACAACATTTATAGTTATTTCCAGGGGATTCGGGTTAGCATTAGTGTTATGTTAGTGTGTGTGTGTGTGTGTGCATTTACAGTACCAGTCAAAAGTTTGTACACTTACTCATTCCAGGATTTTTCTTTATTTTTACTATTTTCTACATTGTACAATAATAGTGACGACATCCAAACTATGTGGAATCATGTAGTAGCCAAAAAAGTGTTAAACAGCATATTTTATCATTTAGATTCTTCAAAGTAGCCACCTTTTTCCTTGATGACAGCTTTGCACACTCTTGGCATTCTCTCAACCACCTTCATGAGATAGTCACCTGGAATGCATTTCAATTAACAGGTGTGCCTTGTTAAATGTTAATTTGTGGAATTTCTTTCCTTCTTAATGCATTTGAGCCAATCAGTTGTGTTGTGACAAGGTATACAGAAGATAGCCCTATTTGGTAAAAGACCAAGTCCATATTATGGCAATAACAGCTCAAATAAGAAAAGAGGTCTTTGAAAGTTTCTTTCAAATGCAGTCGTAAAAACCATCAAGCGCTATGATGAAACTGTCTCTCATGAGGACCGCCACAGGAAAAGAAGACCCAGAGTTACCTCTGCTGCAGAAGATAAGTTCATTAGAGTTAACTGCATCTCAGATTGCAGCTCAAATAAATGCTTCACAGAGATCAAGTAACAGATACATCTCAACATCAACTGTTCAGAGGAGACTGAGTGAATTAGGTCTTCATGGTCGAATTGCTGCAAAGAAACCACTACTAAAGGACACCGATAAGAAGAAGAGACTTGCTTGGGCCAAGAAACAGGAGCAATGGTCATTAGACCGGTGGAAATCTGTCCTTTGGTCTGATGAGTCCAAATTTGAGATTTTTCGTTCCAATTGCTGTGTGTTTGTGAGACGCAAAGTAGGTGAACGGATTATCTCGGCATTCCCACCGTGAAGAATGGAGGAGGAGGTGTGATGGTGCTTTGCTGGTGAGACTGTCAGTGATTTATTTAGAATTGAAGGCACACTTAACCAGCATGGCTACCATCCCATCTGGTTTGCGCTTAGTGGGACTGCCATTTGTTTTTCAACACCTCCAGGCTGTATTAGGGCTATTTGACCAAGAAGGAGAGTGATGGAGTGCTGTATCAGATGACCTGGCCTCCACAATCACCTGACTTCAACCTAATTGAGATGTTTTGGGCTGAGTTGGACCTCAGAGTGAAGGAAAAGCAGCCAAAAAGTGCTCAGCGCATGTGGAAACTCCTTCAAAACTGTTGGAAAAGCATTCCATGTGAAGTTGGTTAAGAGAATGCCAAGAGGGTGCAAAGCTGTCATCAAGGCAAAGGGTTCCTAGTTTGAAGAAATATCAAATATATTTTAATTTGTTTAACAATTTTTGGGTTACTACATGATTTCATATGTGTTATTTTATAGTTTTGATGTCTTCACTATTATTCTACAATGTAGACAATAGTGAAAAAATCTTGCATGAGTAGCCCCCCTCCCTCCCAGCTGGCCTATGGCTCAACTAAACCCGATGTACTGCACTGTTGGAGGTAGAAACACAAGCATTTGGCTGCACCTGCGATAACATCTGCAAATACGTGTATGATTTGTTTGCTGTTGAGCAACGGCTTGACTCTGATTGGTTAACAATGTGGTTCTATCGGGTTCTATTCAGTTCAATTGAGTTCCATTAATTTCTATTGTGGTTTATTCAGTTCTATTCAATTCCATTGGGTTCTATTCATTTTTTAGTACTTCCTGGCGAAAAAAAATGAAATATCTTGAACTGAGGCTTAACGCTGCAATATGTAACCTTTTGGGCGTCCCGACCAAATCCATATAGAAATGTGAGTTATAGATCTGTCATTATCCTTGAAAGCCAGTCTAAGAAACGGTAGATTTGTTCTATATGTGTTATTTTTATGCTTCCCGTTCTTAAGTTTCGTTTTTGCGTCTTTTACTTTTGGTTTTGCACACCAGCTTCAAACAGCTAAAAATACAATATTTCAGGTTATGGAAAATATATTTCACAGTGGTTTAGATGGTACAATGATTCTCTATGCTATACTTGCTTCTTTTGTCACATAAACTCAAAATTAGGCAAACTATGTGAATTTTTGCAACCAGGATATGTCGGAGCGATTTCTGCATAGTGCATCTTTAAATGCAAAAATATCAATGATTTATTTGGTCATCATGATGCCAAAAGAGAGCATTTTGCAAAAAGGTGCACTGCTACGAAACTTTGCATTTTTTAAATTGATTTATTTCTCACATTATCCCAGAGGCCGCTCCAAGACGTCTGTCTTCCACTCGTTACCTGTATTAATGGCACCTGCTTGAACTTGTTATCAGTATAAAAGACACCTGTCCACAACCTCAAGCAGTCACACTCCAAACTCCACTATGGCCAAGACCAAAGAGCTGTCAAAGGACACCAGAAACAAAATTGTAGACCTGCACCAGGCTGGGAAGACAGAATCTGCAATAGGTAAGCAGCTTGGTTTGAAGAAATCAACTGTGGGAGCAATTATTAGGAAATGGAAGACATACAAGACCACTGATAATCTCCCTCGATCTGGGGCTCCACGCAAGATCTCACCCCGAGGGGTCAAAATGATCACAAGAACGATGAGCAAAAATCGCAGAACCACACGGGGGGACCTAGTGAATGACCTGCAGAGAGCTGGGACCAAAGTAACAAAGCCTACCATCAGTAACACACTATGCCGCCAGGGACTCAAAATACTTAAGCATAGTATATGTCCAGGCCCGTCTGAAGTTTGCTAGAGAGAATTTGGATGATCCAGAAGAAGATTGGGAGAATGTCATATAGTCAGATGAAACCAAAATATAACTTTTTGGTAAAAACTCAACTCGTCGTGTTTGGAGGACAAAGAATGCTGAGTTGCATCCAAAGAGCACCATACCTACTGTGAAGCATGGTGGTGGAAACATCATGCTTTGGGGCTGTTTTTCTGCAAAGAGACCAGGACGACCGATCCGTGTAAAGGAAAGAATGAATGGAGTCATGTATCGTGAGATTTTGAGTGAAAACCTCCTTCCATCAGCAAAGGCATTGAAGATGAAACGTGATGAAAACCTGGTGAAGACTTACAGAAAACGTTGACTTAGTCCACATTTTGTTGTGTTAGTCTGAATTCTAAATATATCAAATATACCCCATAATGACAAAGTGAAAACATGTTTTTATATTTTTCCCAAATGTATTGAAAATAAAATACAGAAACATCTAATTTCCACAAGTATTTTGTAGAATAACCTTTGGCAGTGATTATACACGCAGCAAAAAAAGAAACGTCCCTTTTTCAGGACCCTGTCTTTCAAAGATAATTTGTGAAAATCCAAATAACTTCACAGATCGTCTTTGCAAAGGGTTTAAACACTGTTTCCCGTGCTTATTCAATGAACCATAAACAATTAATGAACATGCACCTGTGGAACGGTCGTTAAGACACTAACAGCTTACAGACGGTAGGCAATTAAGGTCACAGTTATGAAAAGTTAGGACACTAAAGAGGCCTTTCTACTGACTCTGAAAAACACCAAAATAAAGATGCCCAGGGTCCTTGCTCATCTGTGTGAACACCTGCGGGACAGGATGGCATCAACAACTGCCCGAGTTACACCAGGAACGCACAATATCTCCATCAGTGCTCAAGACTGTTCACAATAGGCTGAGAGAGGCTGGACTGAGGGCTTGTAGACATGTTGTAAGGCAGGTCCTTACCAGACATCACCGGCAACTACGTCACCTATAGGCACAAACCCACCGTCGCTGGACCAGACAGGACTTACAAAAAGTGTTCTTCACTGACGAGTCGCGGTTTTGTCTCACTAGGGGTGATGGTCGGATTCGCGTTTTTCGTCGAAAGGAATGAGCGTTAGACAGAGGCATGTACTCTGGAGCGGGATCAATTTGGAGGTGGAGGGTCCGTCATGGTCTGGGGCAGTGTGTCACAGCATCATCGGACTGAGCTTGTTGTCATTGCAGGCAATCTCAACGCTGTGCGTTACAATGAAGACATCCTCCTCCCTCATGTGGTACCCTTCCTGCAGGCTCATCCTGACATGACCCTCCAGCATGACAATGCCACCAGCCATACGGCTCATTCTGTGCATGATTTCATGCAAGACAGGGATGTCAGTGTTCTGCCATGGCCAGCGAAGATCCCGGATCTCAATCCAATTGAGCTCGTCTGGGACCTGTTGGATCGGAGGGTGAGGGCTAGGGCCATTCCTCCCCAGATATGTCCGGGAACTTGCAGGTGCGTTGGTGGAAGAGTGGGGTAACATCTCACAGCAAGAACTGGCAAATCTGCTGCAGTCCATGAAGAGGAGATGCACTGCAGTACTTAATGCAGCTGGTGGCCACACCAGATACTGACTGTTACTTTTGACCCTCCCCTTTGTTCATGGACACATTATTCCATTTCAGTTAGTCACATGTCTGTTGAAATTGTTCAGTTTATGTCTCAGTTGTTGAATCTTGTTATGTTCATACAAATATTTACACATGTTAAGTTTGTTAGATATCACTGCACTGTTGGAGCTAGGAACACAAGCATTCTGCTACACCCGCAATAACATCTGCTAAATATGTGTATGCGACCAATAACATTTGATTTGATTTGAAAAAAAAGAAAGAAAGGTAAAAAACAACGTACAAACGTTTAGGCAGAAATCACGCAAATGTTCTGTGAAATCAGTGGTTTTTCTCATGTGAAGTGTGATCTTATGTAAAGTTAATGTGATAACATGTGATAACAACATGAAATGTGAAAACGTGATCACGTTTGAAGTGTTCCAAAAACACATTTTCAAATGATTTCACATGATGTGTGCCATTCAGAGGGTGAATGGGCAAGACAAAAGATTGAAGTGCCTTTGAACGGGTCAAGAACTGCAACGCTGCTGGGTTTTTCACATGCAACAGTTTCCTGTGTGTATCAAGAATGGTCTACCACTCAAATGACATCTAGCCAATGGCAGGTTATTGGTCGAAAACGGGTCATTGATGAAAGAGGACAAAGGAGGGTGACAAATTGTGCAGAGCAACAGATGGGCTACAGTTAGTGAACTGACAGTCCAGTACAACATTGGTGTCCAAAGGCCCATAAAAGAATGCACAACTCGTCATACCCCTTTACATGAATGGGGTATGGCAGCCAACGACCTTACAGAGTTCCACTTCTTTCAGCAAAAAACAAGAATCTGCAGTTGCAGTGGGCTAAGGAACGAAAATACTGGACACTGGAGAATTGGAAAAACATTGCCTGGTCTGATAAATCCCAGTTCCTGCTGTTTCACGCTGGGAGGAATAGGGTATGGACAAAACCACATGAATACATGTCAACATTGCAGGCTGGTGGTGGTGGTATCATGGTGTTGGGTGTGTTTTCCTGGCACATTGGGCCCCTTGATAAAAGTGGAGCAACATTTGAATGACACCGGATATCTGAACATCATAGGTGTACCCCTTTAGGTGCACCCCTTTAGGTGCACCCCTTTATGGTAGCAATGTATCCATTTACAAATATATTTTTTTCAGCAGGATAATGCCCCATGCCACAAGGCTTGGATTGTCCAGGAATGGTTCCACAAACATCCCAGTGAATTCAGATCACTGCAGTGGCCTGCTATCCTTAAAAGGGCTATTCAACTAGATTGTGTCCTGCCCAGCCTGTGATCATCATAGGATCATCATAGAGGGAAACAGAATCGCCAGAAGCTTCTGTTTACCACAGAGAGCGTTTGATCCTATCTAATCTCCTCTACCCTTTCTGGCTGGCAAAGTACCAGGATGTTGTCTCTGGTTTTGAATCTGGATTTAGAGAACTGAATCTGAAAACTGAATCTGAATAAATGAAACTTTAAGTTTGAAATTATAGGTTGTAAACTTGATACACAGACAATGAATGCAATATCTACCATATTGAAACGGAATATATATACTGAGTGTACAAAACCTTAGGAACACTTGCTCTTTCCATGACATAGACTGACTAGGTCAATCCATGTGAAAGCTACGAGCCGTTATTGTTTTCACATGTTAAATCCGCAATAAGTGTAGATTAGGGGGAAGATACAGGCTAAAGAAGGATGTTTAAGCCTTGAGACAATTGAGCCATAGATTGTGTATGTGTGCCATTCAGAGGGTGAATGGGCATAACAAAAGATTTAAGTGCCTTTGAGCGTGGTATGGTAGTTGGTGCCAGGCGCCCCGGTTTGAATGTATCAAGAACTGCATCGCTGCTGGGTTTTTCTCGCTCAACAGTTTCCTGTGTGTATCAAGAATGGTCCACCACTCAAACAACATCCAACCAACTTGACACAACCGTGGGAAGCACTGGAGTCAACATGGGCCAATATCTCTGTGGATTGCTTTCGACACCTTGTAGAGTCCATGCCCCGATGAATTCAGGTGTTCCTAATGTTTTGTACACTCAGTGTATGTTGCTCTGCTTTCTAACACACTTCTCTCCATTTCTGTCTCTCTTTGTGTTCCTCCCTTTCCCTCGTTCCCTCCATTCAAATTCCTGCACTCATTCAAACATTCCCTGTCATTGTGCACATCTTTCTCTTCCTCTGTCTTGTTCCTGTTCTCTCAATCCCGCTCGTTCTGTTTCACCATCCTCTTTGTCTTTCTTTGTCCTCTTTCTTTACAGTGTCTCTCTCTCTCTCTCTCTCTCTCTCTCTCTCTCTCTCTTTCTCTGTGTAGATTGTATAGTGGTGACAGAGTCCAGAGTGTAAGGCTGTAGGGGGCATGGCAGGGCAACTATCCATGCCGCTGGGCACTGGGGTGGGGTATAAGAAGGAAGGGGGGGAAAGAATGAGAGGAGATAGAGGGGAGAGAGATTAACTGTAGGTCTACTGTGGTACAATGGTGTCTTTGGAGCAGTGCAGGGCATCACTCACCACCCTCTCTATTAGCCTGTGTGTGGGTAGATCCTGAGCGACCAGGGCCCGGTATCCCAATAGCAAAAGAACTTAAGCTCTCACGTATCCCTGAGTGCCAGACTCCTGGTGAAGTCTCTCCTGCTCATGGTGTTGTTCATGCACTGCTTGAACAACACGTGTGCGTTGATGGCAGCCAAATCAAGCGTGTTGTAGAACATAGCAACAGGCCGGCGGTGAGTTCCCCCTTTCACGAGTACCGTGGCATCTGATTTGAAACATTATCCGACATTCGCTCACCTGCTGCCAAACATGGATCCTTTCCCAGACATGGCAAGCCGTTCAGCATGAATCAGAATAATCATCATCAGAGATGTCATGGTCCATTTCTTCTCCGCCATCCGAGTCGTTTTCATTCAGATCTTGTAGCAACGCCAACGCAGCATGTGCAGCCATCCGTCTTGGTCTTTCCATTGTAAATTACACACGCTCTCACTGTGTAGGCCTAGAGTAGACTAACAATGGTGATCACATAATTATGCATCTTTCACTTCCCCGTGCTCAATACCCCCCCATCATATTGTTCTTCATTTATTTCATCTGTTGTTATGTGTGAAATTAGTTTCGGTATAGTTTTAGGTTCAGTTTCATTTTAAATAAAGAAATGATGGAAAAATCTGAACGAGCAATGTCAGAGACTATATACTGTATATATAATGGTGTGGTATAGACAGTATGGACAGTGTATGAATATAAAAGGTTTGTATGTGAACTTTCATAACAACTCTTTGATTAAGACATTGAGTCATTTTCTCTGGAACCTAACTAACAGGTACAACAGAGACATTACTAGGAGTGCCAAATAGTTCTTGAGAAATGTCTGAGCATTTCAATGCAGTTTCATTTAAGAACGCTTGACATTTTTCATATTCTTTACCCTCCTTCTCCCTCTTTTCCATAACCTGTGTGTCTCTGTCTACCCCTTTCTCTATTTGTAGTTTTTCTTTATCTTCTCTCTGTCCCTCACCCATTCCCTCTTTCTCCCTCTCTCTCCCTCTCTCTCCCTCTTTCTCCCTCTTTCTCCCTCTCTCTCCCTCTCTCTCCCTCTCTCTCCCTCTTTCTCCCTCTCTCTCCCTCTCTCTCCCTCTTTCTCCCTCTCTCCCTCTCTCTCCCTCTCTCTCCCTCTCTCTCCCTCTCTCTCCCTCCCTCTCCCTCTTTCTCCCTCTCTCTCCCTCTCTCTCCCTCTCTCTCCCTCTCTCTCCCTCTTTCTCCGTCTCTCTCCCTCTCTCTGACCAATGTTTCCTTCCCTCATCCTCTTTGTCCTTGTTTGTCTGGTCTGCTCTGGCCAGGGCTTATGTCACAATATAATAATATATAATATAATATGCCATTTAGCAGACGCTTTTATCCAAAGCGACTTACAGTCATGTGTGCATACATTCTACGTATGGGTGGTCCCGGGAATCGAACCCACTACCCTGGCGTTACAAGCGCCATGCTCTACCAACTGAGCTACAGACGCTACAATATGGTAGCGTCGCTGTGTGTGTGTGTGTGTGTGTGTGTGTGTGTGTGTGTGTGTGTGTGTGTGTGTGTGTGTGTGTGTGTGTGTGTGTGTGTGTGTGTGTGTGTGTGTGTGTGTGTGTGTGTGTGTGTGTGTATGTATGTGTCTGCCCTTTATGTCAAGTCATTTCTTCATTTGTTAACAGAAGAGAATGTTGGAATGTCAACTCAAGGCTTGCTGGCTTGAAGTCGCCAGCACTGGTTTTGATGTAAGTGTTGATGTATTTCACATGCAAATGACGTGACGGACAGATAGGACATCTTTACATATCACAGATAGTATAGAGAGCCTCAGTTCTCAAAGACGAGACAGCTGGGCAGCTTTGCAACGCACAGAGTCAATGGTGTGTTTGTGTGTGTATGAGAGCGAGAGAGAGGGTGTGTTTTTGATTCTGCAAGGTGACACACACACTCCTCCCCTTCTCGACTCTATACCTCTTCCTCTTCCTCGCCTCCCCCTCACCCCACCCCTCACTGTGGGTATCTGTCCCCCATGAATGAGTGATTGAATGAGTTAGATAGATCAGACCTCAGTTGTGTCTGTTTGGGAACCCCCAGAGGAGCCTCTCTCTTCTTGTAAGTACTGCACAGATTTTCAGACCGTCCTCGTAGCTGTGTTGTTTCTCATTGGAGAAGAATGTTGCAATCCGCATGTTAATATACTGGTTGAATATAAAGGTTGGATCTTTTAATGTATAGTTGTGGAGGCGTGAGTTTGGTCACATATGGTTAACAATATAGATTTGATTTTCGTAGACTTAATGTATGTGCATTAGCATATGTTATATTCATACTATAAATGCAAATAATGTTTATGAATGTTTATAAATAATGGTTATGTACAGGTGAAGTCGGAAGTACACTTAGGTTGGAGTCATGAAAACTCGTTTTTTTCAACCACTCCACAAATGTCTTGTTAACAAACTATAGTTTTGGCAAGTTGGTTAGGACATCTACTTTGTGCATGACGTAAATATTTGTTCCAAAAATTGTTTTATAAACAGATCATTTCACTTATAATTCACTGTATCACAATTCCAGTGGGTCAGAAGTTTACAAACGCTAAGTTGACTGTGCCTTTTAAACAGCTTGGAAAATTCCAGAAAATGATGTCATGGCTTTAGACGCTTCTGACAGGCTAATTTATATAATTTGAGTCAATTGGAGGTGTACCTGTGGATGTATTTCAAGGCCTACCTTCAAAATCAGTGCCTCTTTGCTTGACATCATGGGGAAATCAAAAGAAATCTAACTAGATCTCAGAAAAAAATTGTAGACCTCCACAAGTCTGGTTCATCCTTGGGAGCAATTTCGAAACACCTGAAGGTACCACTTTCATCTGTACAACCAATAGTACGCAAGTATAAACACCATGGGACCACACAGCCGTCATACCGCTCAGGAAGGAGACGCGTTCTGTCTCCTAGAGATGAATGTACTTTGGTGCGAAAAGTGCAAAACAGTCCCAGAACAACAGCAAAGGACCTTGTGAAGATGCTGGAGGAAACAGGTACAAAAGTATCTATATCCACAGTTAAACGAGTCCTATATCGACCTAACCTGAAAGGCCGCTCAGCAAGGAAGAAGCCACTGCTCCAAAACCACCATGAAAAAGCCAGACTACGGTTTGCAACTGCACATGGGGACAAAGATTGTACTTTTTGGAGAAATGTCCTCTGGTCTGATGAAACCAAAATAGAACTGTTTGGTCATAATGACCATCATTATGTTTGGAGGAAAAAGGGGGAGGCTTGCAAGCCGAAGAGCACCATCCCAACTGTGAAGCACGGGGGTGGCAGCATCCTGTTGTGGGGGTGCTTTGCTGCAGGAGGGACTGGTACACTTCACAAAATAGATGGCATCATGAGGGAGGACAATGACGTGGTTATATTGAAGCAACATCTCAAGACACCAGTCAGGAAGTTAAAGCTTGGTTGCAAATGCGTCTTCCAAATGGACAATGACCCCAAGCATACTTCCAAAGTTGTGGCAAAATGGCTCAAGGACAACAAAGTCAGGGTATTGGAGTGACCATCACAAAGCCCTGACCTCAATCCTATAAAAAATTTGTGGGCAGAACTGAAAAAGTGTTGCGAGCAAGGAGGCCTACAAACCTGACTGGGTTACCCCAGCTCTGTCAGAAGGAATGGGCCAAAATTCACCCAACTTATTGTGGGAAGCTTGTGGAAGGCTACCCGAAACGTTTTACCCAGGTTAAACAATTTAAAGGCAATAATACCATATACCAATTGAGTGTATGTAAACTTCTGACCCACTGGGAATGTGGTGAAAGAAATTAAAGCTGGAATAAATAATTATCTCTACTATTATTCTGACATTTCACATTCTTAAAGTAAAGTGGTGATCCTAACTGACCTAAGACAGGATTAAATGTCAGGATTTGTGAAAAACTGAGTTTAAATGCATTTGGCTAAGGTGTCTGTAACTTTCCGACTTCAACTGTATATACTTTAAATACATTAACCTTCATGTAAAAGTACTTTAGTTGCTGTATATTTCACATGTTATTTGCATGTGTTTGCATGTAACTCAAACCTGCTACTGAAAGTCATGTACACACAGTGATAAGTAGGATTCCTTGCGCGTTTTAGTACTGTTTGTTTGACCAACTAGACATGATGTCAAAGTGTGAAGTACTGAGCAGTAATTTTTCTTTTTATTTATCTGTTATTTTACCAGGTAAGTTGATTGAGAACACATTCTCATTTGCAGCAACGACCTGGGGAATAGTTACAGGGGAGAGGAGGGGAAGAATGAGCCAATTGTAAACTGGGGATTATTAGGTGACCGTGAAGGTTTGAGGGCCAGATTGGGAATTTAGCCAGGACACCGGGGTTAACACCCCTACTCTTACGATAAATGCCATGGGATCTTTAATGTCCTCAGAGAGTCATAGGGTCGAGCTCAGGTGGGATGATGATGGATGACACATTGAAGGAGGTGACGTGTGTGTGTGTGTGTGTGTGTGTGTGTGTGTGTGTGTGTGTGTGTGTGTGTGTGTGTGTGTGTGTGTGTGTGTGTGTGTGTGTGTGTGTGTGTGTGTGTGTGTGTGTGTGTGTGTGTGTGTGTGTGTGTGTGTGTGTGTGTGTGTGTGTATGTGTATGCATTCTGTCACTCTCCTCCTTTTTTCTTCTCTCCCTCTCTCCCCCCTCTCTTTCCTCTATCGATAAATAACAGAGCATGTTATTAAAGGCAAACTGTCTGTGGCCATTTATGAATAACTCCTTTAATGGTATTGAAGGACAACTTCATTCTTCCATCTATCTGTAGATCTGCTATAATATTAGTAAAAGAGCTTATTTTGGAACACACAAGAGAGGGGTTGTGTGAATACAGACACACACACACACACACACACACACACACACACACACACACACACACACACACACACACACACACACACACACACACACACACACACACACACACACACACACACACACACACACACACACACACACACACACACACACACACACACTAAAGAGTTTGTACACAGAGAAAGAGATGCTTCAGTTGTATTGTTTGTTTGTGGGTTTATGATTGATTCACTACCAGATGTGGGTTTAGCTATTAGTTCTGTTAGTTCCTCTCTCCGGTTGTGTGGACTTCCTGTTCACAAAAACCCATTTTCAGTCTTCAGCTCACAAAACCTAACTTCTGTTCTAATGATGATAACTAGGGCTGGGAATTGCCAGGAACCTCACAAATGCGATATTATCACAATACTTTTGTGCCAATATGATATGTATTTTGAATCTCACGATTCTCACAATTCTATATGTATTGCGATTCAATATTGCGATTAATTGTGATTTGAAGTTTCAAACATATTGCTCACTATATGTCTGCCGCAGAGAGACAAGCGAGAGCTTAAGAACATACATTTGAATTTGTCAGGGAACTAAAAGGGCTGAAAACATGTTGGCTCACCATTTTAAAATGAAGGTGGAGAACAAGCTATGGATGAAAAATGCTGGAGTTTAGCTCAGGTACAGCCGACTAGCTCTACCTAATGCTACCTACAGTAGCAAAAAAATCTGAATATATTTTTTTAAAATCAATACTTTGAGTCAAATATCTATACAATTTTGTTAAGAAAGAATATTACGATATGTAACTGTGTTGATTTTCATCCCCCATCACTAATGATAATATATTATCTATATGTTCATATATCAATCAAATGAATCCTAAAGACGAACCACTGGGCACAGAAGTCAGTTCCATGTCATGTTTTGATTGACATAACGTGAATTCAACCTGAAATCAACAAAAGAAAAAATACTAAATGACCTTAAAAAATTAATAATAAACTTTTCATTCAGTTTTGACATTTTTCTTTTTCAGAGGAGGGTTACAGGTAAAAGAAAATTGAATAAATGCATAAAAAATATAACTCAAACTCATTTTACCCCTCAGTCCCAATCCACCCACTCGCATCCTCCCTCCCTACCTGGAAACCATGTTTCTTACCCTGCCTAATTTACCCCTCCACCCCCAAACCCGAAGAAAGCATGCCTCCCACCCCTTCCCATCCCACCAAGCAACTGAGGTTGCTTATCAGTCCGATTTCCACCCTTCCATCCCCTGATTCAACCCTTTTCCATATTCTGTTCCAGTTAAACGGTGGTTCAGATTCAATTAGATCTGTGGACCATACTTTTCTAATGACTAGCACAGAATATGAGCTTTTAATTTTTTTTTTAACCTTTTATTTAACTAGGCAAGTCAGTTAAGATGAAATTCTTATTTTCAATGACGGCCTAGGAACAGTGGGTTAACTACCTTGTTCAGGGGCAGAACGACAGATTTTTTTAACCAAAAGTTTCTTATATATTATAGAAATCATTCCTTTTCGGGAGCCCAGATAACTTAAATCCCATCATTAAATGTTTCAGTAGCTTGGATTTCCCAAGGGACTGCGTAGGCCAGCATCAGCGGGGGCTGTTGAGAGGAGGAACGGCGCAAACACATCTTTCAGAAAGGACTTAGTCTGGCTTGGTGTGGATTTACAATCAGAGGTGTATAGTTCTTTATAGAAGTGGGAAAATCTTTCATTTGTTAATTTGGGTTCTGATAGTAATGTTTCCCCTGTTTCTGATTCAATAGTTGCTATATCAGCTAATTCATCATTACTGCTTAGGTTGTTGGCCAGTAAACGACTGGGACGATTACCATGAAAGTAATCGTTGAGTCTTACTCGATGGATGGCAAATTGTGCTCTCTGTCCTGTCAGTAAATTAAGTGCTGTCTGGACTGGAAAGAGTTATTTTTTTGTTTGTTTTTTATTTCTCCTTTATTTAACCCGGTCGGCTAGTTGAGAACAAGTTCTCATTTACAACTGCGACCTGGCCAAGATAAAGCAAAGCAGTGCGACACAAACAACAACACAGAGTTACACATGGAATAAACAAACATACAGTCAATAACACAATAGGAAAAAAGTATATATACTGTGTGTGCAAATGGGGTAAGGGAGGTAAAGGCAATACATAGGCCATAGTGGCGAAATAATTACAATTTAGCAAATAAACACCGGAGTGATAGATGTGCAGGAGATGAATGTGCAAGTAGAGACACTGGGGTGCAAATGAGAAAATAAATAACAGTACGGCGATGAGTTAGTTGGGTGGGCTATTTACAGATGGGCTATGTACAGGTGCAGTTATCTCTGAGCTGCTCTGACAGCTGGTGCTTAAAGTTAGTGAGGGAGATATGAGTCTCCAGCTTCAGTGATTGTTGCTATTCGTTCCAGTCATTGGCAGCAGAGAACTGTAAGGAAAGGTGGCCAAAAGAGGAGTTGACTTTGGGGGTGACCAGTGAAATATACCTGCTGGAGCACGTGCTACTGGTGGGTGCTGCTATGGTGAACAGTGAGCTGAGATAATAATAATAATAATATAATAATAATATATGCCATTTAGCTGACGCTTTTATCCAAAGCGACTTACAGTCATGTGTGCATACATTCTACATATGGGTGGTCCCGGGAATCGAACCCACTACCCTGGCGTTACAAGCGCCATGCTCTACCAACTGAGCCACAGAAGGATAAGGCGGGGCATTACCTAGCAAAGACTTATAGATGACCTGAAGCCAGTGGGTTTGGCGACGAATATGAAGTGAGGGCCAGCCAAGGAGAGCATACAGGTTGCAGTGGTGTGTAGTATATGGGGCTTTGGTGACAAAACGGATGGCACTGTGACGGACCGCATCCAATTTGCTGAGTAGAGTTTTGGAGGCTATTTTGTAAATGACATCGCCAAAGTCAAGGATTGGTAGGATAGTCAGTTTTACGATGGTATGTTTGCATAAGTGAAGGATGCTTTGTTGCGAAATAGGAAGCTGATTCTAGATTTAATTTTGGATTGGAGATGCTTAATGTGAGTCTGGAAGGAGAGTTTACAGTCTAACCAGACACCCAGGTATTTGTAGATGTCCACATATTCTAAGTCAGAACCGTCCAGAGTAGTAATGTTGGAAGGGCCGGCAGGTGCTGGTAGCGATTGGTTGAAGACCTTGCATTTAGTTTTACTTGCATTTAAGAACAGTCAGAGGCCACGGAAGGAGAGTTGTATGGCATTGAAGCTCATCTGGAGGTTAGTTAACACAGTGTCCAAAGAAGGGCCAGAAGTACACAGAATGGTGTCGTCCGCGTAGAGGTGGATCAGAGAATCACCTGCAGCAACAGTTACATAATTGATGTATACAGAGAAAAAATAGCTACTTATAGCTATTTTATCTGAAATGAGTGTCTGTTGAGAATGCTCTAACATAGTTTACAACATTTCCAATTCTGATATATTTTTTAAAGTGATTTATTTAACCCGGATGTAAATGCTGTTGCATTGTTTCCATAAAACCTTTGGTGGCATCCCATAGAATCTGGGGGTCATTGACTTTATTTGTATTGGTCATTCTGAATGAATTTAGTTCAATTTGAAATTGATCACAGAATGTAGGATTTTGTAGTAATGAAATATTGAAAGGCCATCTTGTGGCCGTTTAAGGAGATTATGAAATTTGAAGTTGGCAGTCGTAGTTGTGGTGGTCAGACAAACTCAGATGTTGAATTGCTATTTTCTCGATTAAAGAAAATAGAGGCGTAGATAATGGTATGAAATCAATTTGTGAGAATGTTGTATGCCAGCTTGAGTAGAACGTGTACTCGTTTGTTTAAAGATTATGTGCTCTCCAGGCATCAATGAGGTTGTAATCAGAGAGTATATGCTGGAGAGCCTTGGTTGTGTGTGGATTGTAGTTATACCATGCGTATCCTGTACATATGACTAATAAAACGTGAAACTTGATGAGAGGCTTGGGGTGTCTGGGTGCTGGCTCCTCATCTCGGAACGCACTCGGAAAAATGGTATAAGAAAATATGTTTCCATCTCATCGATCATCATGTCACCAGAATAAGACCCTCGATATTTATTGGAAAGGAGCATCAATCTCATCACTGCACTTTTCATCATCATTTATTTGATCTGTAGCCTGATAAACTGCATTATTCCCGAGTCGTAGTGGGAGGACCACACACCATATCATCGTGTGACTCCCAATGTACTTTAATACGATGGTTATTGTATCAATATTTGCGCATTAAGGTGTTTCCACCGCCATTTCCCACATAATATATTTTACAGACAAAATATCCCACCATGTCGAATGAACAAATGATCTGTCGGCATTTAACACCGAAATTCCTGTTTGCATCTCAGCTGTCGTTGTTTTCCTTCACACGATAAAACTGTGGATGGAAACGTGGTTACTGAGTGCATTCTGACGTCACGTCAATAAAAAGGTTATCGATTGCTGACTTTTTTTCCCCAAATCCAGTCAGTTTTCCACATTGATTGATCCTCATCACATTTCATTTGTTGGTTAAAATGAAGTGAAAATAACGTTGATTCCAACCAGCGGGGAAGAATCATGTGCGTTTTTGTATAAAATGAGACTTGTATGAAATCAAAAACTAGCTAAGTATAATGGAAAGATAGAAGTGTGATCTTTCAATAACGAGGATCTTTCAATAATGACACTTGATGTGCTATACACAAATATTTGACAGTCTCAGAATTGTTCAAAAAGTACATATATGGTTCCTCGTTGCAAGGCTTCAAATATTACAATCAAATGGATGCTATATGCTGCAGCTTTGTGTGGAAGATTGTGTCTTTCTGTTCAATAGGAGAAGTGGATTGCAATGTATGTTGCCTAATGTCTAGGAATGCACGACGCATGGTTGCAATTATTTATGTGTCCACTGGGGGGCACGAGAGCACAGTACATAGAAAATAGTGCATTCACTGATATTGTTTACTCCACAGACAGTATGGAGTGAGTATGACGTAGAGTACAGAGGTCTTCACAGCTTGTGAGGTTAGTTCCAGTCTTAGTATTTGACATAATGGGAAAAAAGAGAGCGACGTGGTCAGAGGGATGGAGAGAGAACGGGGGAGGGAAGGAAACAGAGGGAGAGAAAGCACTCACCCGATTAGGAGATGGGTCAGTGAGAAAGACAGAGGGGGAGGAGAAAGAAGGAATGGAGTATATGTGAGAGAAAGAATGAGAGGGAGAGAGCGAGAGAATGTGAGAGAGAGACACACGGAGAGAGAGTGAGGGAGAGAGATGTCTTTCCCCCCAGTGTTCAGCACTCCTCTCTTGAAAGGATTAGGCCTGCTGTGTATGTTGTTGTGTTTTTGGTTTTCTACTGTGTGAGTGTGTGTGTGTTTTGGTCTTATCCGTTGTGGGATGGGATAGCTCAATAATGGCTGAGGCTTTGGAATTCTATAAAACAGGAGTGCTGGACAACAATATGGTGTGTGTGTACCTATGTGTGTGTGGTTATGCTTACGCAGGCATGTGAGTGTGTGTATGGGAGTATTTATATACATGTGTGTGCACACATGCCTGAGAATATGTCTCTACCTGTGTGTGTGTGTGTGTGTGTGTGTGTGTGTGTGTGTGTGTGTGTGTGTGTGTGTGTGTGTGTGTGTGTGTGTGTGTGTGTGTGTGTGTGTGTGTGTGTGTGTGTGTGTGTGTGTGTGTGTGTGTGTGTGTGTGTGTGTGTGTGTGTGTGTGTGTGTGTGTGTGTGTGTGTGTGCAACACATGCCTGAGAATATGTCTCTATCTGTGTGTGTGTGTTTTCCCCCCCAGGCGCCGAGAGTGTTTATTAAGCTAGGGATTATGAAAGTGGGCTGTGGCTTGGACAGCTATCGTGTGTGTGTGTGCTATCACTGGAACATCCCCCTATCACTAGCACACCCTGCACAAACGACACACGGAGAGGGTGAGGGAGAGAGGAGTGAGGGAAGGACAAGGGGGGGAGCGAGAGAGAAGACTGAGTTGATA